>NW_023994562.1:0-296871 GCF_015586225.1 Lucilia sericata
AACAGCTGCTAAGTATCAGAACTCTAACAGGTTTCTGTTAGGCTAACACAGCAAATGTTTATTAACATTTGGCTCTTATAGTTTTCTGTTAGAATGAAAATTTCTCTGCTTATGTTTGGCTTTAAAGACTTTTTGCTCTTTTAAAGTTTACTCTTAAAGGATTTTAAGACAAGTGAAACTGTAAATTGTTTTGTTAACTTCATGCTGTTAAAAGGACAACTTCATTTTAACATAATCCTTTAAGTTTTAATTGAAGCTTATACCAGGTATTGCTTTCAAAAGTGTTTGAAGAGCGTCTTTTTTATCTTAATTTTGGATATATCTCGAACATTATACATTTTTTTCGAGATAATGTCTCCATGTAGGATCCATGAAGTGTCCAGAAAAACGTAAAAAAGTTATAAAGTTTCAGAAGTTGGCAATTGATAGAAAACTAGAGTCATGATTGTTACATTAGGCATGGGAATTGGTTCTATTTCGCCCTGCGTGAGAAGGTATTGGGTGATGATCTTGACATGGGAGGCAAATATCGCCCAGGTCATCTAAACAAGTTTGAAAATCAAGATTTGCAAGCTTTACTCCTTTTGTTGTCGACAACTTCACAAAAACTTTCAATTTCAAAACATTTGCAAACAGCAGAATCCATCAATTCGAATTGAAACCGAGAGTTCTTCAAGGACTTTTTTGCACCGTATTATTATTTGCTATATAAAACGGATCGAGTAGAATAATCCGAAGCATAAGGGATCGTATGTGAATCCTGACCAATCCGTCCAATCATGCGAGAAATGGTGTTGGTTGATGATCTTGACATGGGAGACAAATATCGCCCAGGTCATCCAAACAAGTTTGAAGATCAAGATTTGGTTGTGGTCGAAAACTTTACAGAAACTTTCAGAATCCATCAATCCAAATTGAAGCCGAGAGTTCTTCAAAGACATTTTTGCACTGAATCGTTAATTGCGATAAAAAACGGATCGATTAGGATAACCTGAAGCATAAGATTTCGTATATGATCTGACAAATCATCACCAAAGCCAAATATCCCTAAAACTAAGGTAATATTCGGCATTTGACAGAATCAAAGGGATGCAACGTATTTTCAGCTGATGGAATCTGGCCAGACCTTCATAGGAAACCATTATTTATTGAGACAACGTCGTTAACATGTTACAATACCTTTTCAAAACTAATTAGAAAAATGTGTTTAGGAAGTTTTGCCTTACCTCTCTTATAGACCAGACCTTTGCTCGTGGGATTACTATTTGTTTCGATCAATATAGAACGCTCTTTCTCTCTGGGATATGCTACACTTTATAACTGGTTAGACGAAATTGGTTTCAATCTTTCTTTGGCTCAAGCCATAAGCAGTTTTTTTGAAGACAGCTCCTTTTTAACTTATGAAAGTACTTTTTAATATTTAATAAACAAAGACAGCTTAAAGGGTACTTTTATTATTACTTTGGTACTTTTTATAACCTACACCACATTAGTGGGGAGGCACAATAAAATTGGTCCCATAACCATCTTAAAGTCTAAGCCGTTCGGTATAATCGGCTTAGAATCATTTTCTGAGTCGATTTAGCTATGTCCGTCCGTCTGTCTATCTGTCTGTCTATCTGTCCGTCCTTCCATATAAACCTTGTAATCAAACTACAGGTCGCAATTTTGAAGATAATGCAATGATATTTAGTACATGATCTTCCATTGTCCTAGGAACGAATCCTATTGAAAATGGTTAAGATTATTTCTCCTAGCCCCAATACAAACGAACCCCCGACTTGTAAAAAATTATGTTAATCTACATTTTGTTGTGTTAAACTAAACTTTATAGTCCTTTCAAAACAACACCATTAAACCGGTTTTCTCTATAGTAAACAACTTGAAAATACCTTTACATTTACAACTTTCAAACTGTTAATGACACTCTCTTTAACTCTTATTCTCTCTCTCTCTCTCAAAAAGAGTTCCTTAAACTGGCACACAATTTGTCCAAAGATTTTCATTTAGCAACTGCGCTCTTAACATTTAGTACTTATAATAACTCTCACTCTCTCTCTCTCTCTCTCTCGTCAAATTCACCACTAATAACTTTAACTAGAATTCTTCATACACTCTTCGTTTACATAGAGTTCGGGTCGTTGCTTACATTAACGGATGAGTATAAGAAACCTACCCGAATGTTGAGTCCTTACAATGTATAGCCTTCGCCACATAGCTGACATTTGGGACAAGTTAGTACAATTTCGGGATTTGCCAGGTTGTAAAGGATATTTTTTATTAAGCAGAACGTAACGTAACGAAAACAAAAATATATAGAAAAAAAGAAAAAAAAAAAAGCTAAAATAATAATAATAAAAAGAAAGTGAAACATAGAAAAAAATTTGATAAATATAAAATAAAAAGGAAATTTGAAAAGCGCGCAAAATTAAATAAAATTAAAAAAAAAAATTTTTTTAAATATTCACTTCCTATCGTTCTAACTGGGGAAAAGCGAAATCTATAACCTCTTCGTTTAAGTAAAAAAGCGATTAAATTTCGTTTAAAACATTGACGATTTGCAAAGAAATTTTTGTCTAAAAGCGTATGTGTGTGTGCTAGTAAATAAAACCGGGTCGTGTTATCCTTTTTTTGCGCTGGCTCCTTTTCCTTTCTAGAATTTTTTTCTACTCTCGTTAAACATACCGTAACGTACGTGTTAATAACCTGGCATTTTAACCTCTTTTTTTTGTTCTCCCATTCATATGTATATTTAATTATATTTTACTGTCCATCATTGGCCATCATAAAAATTTTATTAAAATAAAATCTGTTTATTTAATAAATAATAAAATAAAAAAAATAAATAAATCAATTTAAATAATAAATTACATAAAAAAGTATATAATATAATTGTGTTTAAATAATAATAATATTGTGTATATAGTCCCCTGAGAGTGTATATAATCAAATATCTATAAAAATATTTCAATTATTTTATAATTTTTTTTTGTATAAATACATAAATCAATAGAGAAAATCATAAAAAAATAAATAAAAAAAATTCCCAACATCTCAACGGCAATAATTACAACTACAACAACATCGATTGCATGCTAAAAGGAGCAAAAAGTCTTTAAAAAAAGGATTAAAATTTTATTGCTAAAATAAAATAAATGGTAATTTATTGTTATAGGGATTTAAAGAATTTAAATAATTGATTTTTTTATATAAACCAACCAACTTTGTTTATGAAAATTTTGTTTAAATATTTGCCGCATATTTTCCATTCCTGACTCTGAAATATGAATTTTTATCTATTTTTTTCTTAATTTCTAAAAAAAAAATATTTTTTTTATTTTTTTTTTTGTTTGAAAAATATTTCTATTTTATTCATACATTTTTTCCATCCCTGACTTTAGGTAATAAAGTAAAAACAAATAACATTTGCTTAAATTGTTACAAAATGTAGAGTAAATATTTTGCAAAACTAAAGCTAAATAAGAAAAAAGAAATGCTTTAAAAAAGCTACAAATATGCTAATGCTAATAACTTTGGCAAATTTTTCATTGACTACTTTAAGGCGTAAAGAAATTTGTAGAATTGTATTGTCTACTTTTTGGTGCTAAAATAATTTTTGTGTATTTTACTTAAAGTCTTTTAAAGTTGTAGAATTTTGTTGAAATTATTGTAAATTTGTCTTTATCAACTGGCAGGTGTTAAGATAATATTAAAAATTATAGTCTACTTTTAGGTATTAAACATATTTTTGCGAAACTTTGCAGCAATTTGTTAATTCTCAGTTAAAAATATAGATTTTACTTTAAGAATGTTAGTGTTTAAAGTTTAAGTTTATTCTTTAAGCATACAAAGTATTTTGCAAAATATATGGCATACTTTTAGGTAATAAAGATATTTTGGAAAAAATGTGAAATCAAGGCTAAAAAATTAAGAGTTTAACTTCAGTTTTTTTTTTAGAAATTTTAGTTTTTCTTTAAGTTTTAGAAAAATTTGTGTATGAACTACTTTAGGAGTTAAGAAATTTTGATACAAATTATTGTATACTTTTAGGGGTTAAAGCACAGGTTTAAACATATTTTTGAGAAACTGTTTGTTACTTTTAAGCTCAGATTTTACTTTAAGAATGTTAGTGTTTAAAGTTTAAGTTTATTCTTTAAGCATACAATGTATTTTGCAAACTATATGGCATACTTTTAGGTAATAAAGTTATTTTGGATAAAATGTGAAATCAGAGCTACAAAATTTAGAAATTTTATTTTTTTTTTAAATTTTACAAACATTTATTTATGAACTACTGTAAGGTGTTAACAAATTTTGATACAAATTATTGTATACTTTTAAGAGTTAGGAGTTAAAGCTAAAATTATAGTGTACTTTTAGGTATTAAACATATTTTGGAAAAATGTGCAACAATTTGTTACTTCTAAGCTAAAAATATAGATTTAACTTTAAGAATGTTAGTGTTTATAGTTTTAAAATATTCTTTAACAACTTATTTAGAAAAATATATTGCATACTTTTAGCTAATAAAGGTATTTTGGAGAAAATGTGAAGTCTTAGATTTAGATTTTACCTTCGGTATTTTTTTAAATTTTAGTTTTTCTTTAAGTTTTACAAACATTTATTTATGAACTACTTTAAGGAGTTAAGACATTTTAATAAAAATTATTGTATACTTTTAGGGGTTAAGACTATTTTTAAGAAAATGTACAGTGTTTTCACTACAGATTAAGAAGTAAACTAATTTTACTTTACTTTAAGAAGTAAAGCGGTTTTGATAAACAAATTTTGTATACTTTTAGGGAGAAAATGTGCAGTGTTTTGTAATACTATAACTTTACTTTGAGATGCTCAACATTTTAAATTTCTAAGCTTTTAAATAATTTTGCCATTAGTTTGTTTAAATGCAGATAAGAAATTTTGTTTAAAATTATGGTCTACTTTTAGGTGCTAGTTTTGTTTTTTATTAAGAAAATACTCAGTATTTTATAAACTTTAGATAAAACTTCACAATTTCTTTAAAAATTTTTAAGATTTTTACTTTTCTCCAATCTTAGATAAATCTATCATTGTCTACATTAAGGAATACAGTATCCTAAGACAAGTTGTTGCATACTTTTAGTCGTTAAAGTTATTTTTTTAAATTTATCAAAATTATACCTTAACTTTCCTATATTTCTTTTAACACTTAAGCAAATTTGACATCATATGCTTTAAGAAGTAAACAAATTTTCCAAAATTTTGTTATCTACTTTTAGGTGTTACAGATAACAACAGCATTTAAAGAGGATTTGGAAAACCAAGTCTTTAAGGCTATAATATTTATTTAGTTTAGATATTGTATTTGTATATTTTTAGTTAAAAATTTTGCAAAAAAATTGTTTGGTATACTTTAAGGCTTTAAAGACTTTATTGCATTTACATTGCCTACTTTAAGGTACTTTATATTAAACGGATTTAAAGTAGTTTTTTTAACAAAAATTTATTTTTTTAACCATAATGTCTATTATCGTGACTTAAAATATTTTTTGCTTTTGTAAAACTATTGCCTATTTTAAGGCAAAAACAATCTGTGTTATTAATACTTGATTTTTCATAGTTTATATAACAAATTGTTAATTAGTTACTAAAAATGATTTATTAAGTCATTTAATAATATCTTTTTATTGACAAGAAATTTCTTTAAAAAAATAACAAAATATATTGCCTATATTTAGGATATCTAACTTCAATAATGTCTTAACTATTAAACCGAAATTAGATTACAGCTTCAATTACATAAATCTATATTTTTATATAATTTATATCTGCTTTTCTCAATGCTAATGGCTACCAGCTGCTTTGGTCCTTTTAAATATTTAAGGTATTGTGTGAATGAAATCAGCAGGTGTTAATAAAATTCAAATTGAAAATAATAAGATGTGTTAGAAAATGCCTTAAAAGGTCTGCGAAACCTACTTTATTAAACAACAATTTGCAATAAATAATAATAATAAATATTTAAATAAAAAGGACAAAAAACACAATGCTACAAAATCCTAGAAGTCTCTTCAAAAAAGACACTTTTTCTATTGGAAAAATGTCTTCTTTTTCTATGAAAATAGTATCTAAAATTAAGACTCTTTTTCTTTAAAAAAAGTGTCTTCAAGTAAAACACTTTTTCTATGAGAAAAGTGTCTTCAAGCAAAACACTTTTTCTATGAGAAAAGTGTCTTCCAGGAAAACTCTTTTTTTATGAGAAAAGTATCTTCAAGGAAGACTTTTTTGTTATAAGAAAAGTGTCTTCATTGAAAACTCTTTTTCTATGAGAAAAGTGTCTTCAAGGAAGACTCTTTTTCTATGAGAAAAGTGTCTTCTAGGAAGGCACATTTTCTATGAGAAAAGTGTCTTCAATGAAGACTCTCTTTCTATGAGAAAAGTGTCTTCAATGAAGACTCTCTTTCTATGAGAAAAGTGTCTTCAACGAAGACTCTTTTTCTATGAAAAAAGTGCCTTCAATGAAGACTATTTTTCTATGAAAAAAGTGCCTTCAATGAAGACTATTTTTCTAATATGTCTTCAAGGAGACTCAATGAAGACACTTTTTCTATGAGAAAAATTTCTTCAAGGAAGACTCTTTTTTCTATGAGAAAATTGTCTTCAATAAAGACTCTTTTTCTATGAGAAAGGTGTCTTCAAGGAAGACTCTTTTTTCTATGAGTAAAGTGTCTTCAAGAAAAACTCTTTTTCTATGAGAAAAGTATCTTCAAAGAAAACTCTTTTTCTATGAAAAAGGTTTCATTAATGAAGACACTTTTTCTATGAGAAAAGTGTCTTAAAGAAATACTCTTTTTCTATCAGAAAAGCGTCTTCTTTATCTATGAGAAAAGTGTCTTCAAGGAAGACTCTTTTTCTATAAAAAAATGTATTCAATAAAGACACTTTTTCTATGAAAAAAGTGTCTTCAATAAAGATTATATTTCTATGAGAAAAGTGTTTTCAATAAAGACTCTTTTTCTATAAGAAAAGTGTCTTCAATAAAGCGTCTTCTTCTATGAAAAAAGTACATTCAATGGACGGACATAATTAATCTTAAATTATTAAGAATAAAAATTGAAATTTGCAGCGGAATATTTCTTGAAATCAATATTGTTGAACTTTAAATATGCGCCTTCAGTTATGCTACATTCTAGGCAATTCAAACAAAAGTCATTGACTTTATAAGTTTAATCTATTTTAATATATTAAACGAATAACTGAAATAATTAATATTTATTATTAATAAACATAATAAAAATTGCTTAAATACTTTATCAAGCGCCTTTAAGTAGACTTTATTTTATTTAAATTTATGTTAAATTGTTTTTAAACTAGTAAATAGACAAATACACAAAATTGTTTTATTTTCAAGACGAATTCTAAGAACATTTTAAAGACAAATTAGTTTACATTAGTTGTGTTTATTTTTAGAAGGATTTTATCAACTATTTAAAGAAAATTTATTAATATCATGAACAATTAAGTAAATTAAAGATTTTGTAATGAGATTCTTAGAAATAGATATGTTAAAGATTTTTTAAATTAGAACTTAATTGTAAGTATGTAGTTGTTGTTAATTTCATATAATTATATGTTATGAAATTTATTAAAAGCTTCTTAGTAATGTAGTCTTCGATTAATTAGCAATTTTCAAATGTAAAGAGTTGTATAGTAAAGTAAAGTCTTTCAGCTGGCTTTTGTACTGTTTGTCATAATATAAGTTTTGTAATTTGATTTGTTCTAAACATTTTGCTCAGTAATATAAAATTTAAATATATTTTTCGATTTACCTTATTTGTATACCTACAACCAAATTATAAAAGCCTACTTGTAGGTCTGCAATATTGTTAATATCCTTTTACTTTGGCTCCATAAGCAGATTATGTTTAGCATTTCTTTCTATATACATTAATACATACATTATTATCTACTTTATTAATATGCCATGATTTCTCTCTCTCCCTCTCCTTTTACCAATAACTAAAGCCTACTTTTCGGCTTTCTTCAAGTTTCTTTTTCACTACATACTGTTAGGTGTTTAAAAAATCATTTACTCTTTTTGTTTTGCTAAAATAAGTTCTGCTAAAGGCTTATAGTTAAAGACTAAACAAGTATTTAAGCAAATATCATATTTATATTCCAAAACCAGAGAAAATATCTATTCGAAAAAGTTAAGCAAAGGGTCAGTTTGTTTTAAGATTAAATTACAAATATGTTGTTTATTTTTCTTGGATATTTTTAACATTTGTATTAAATATTAATACTTAGTTTAGGTTTCTCTAGAATAAAAGGCAGAAGAAAGTGTTGCTAAGGATTGAGTACAGACATCCTGCAGTCTTTGGTCAAAAGTTTAACTTATTAAGTAGATTGTGTTTGAGTCTCATTGGAGCAGATTTTACCGTATTTCACTTTTATAGTTTATCTTTTATTTTTTTAATTTTTAAAGTACAATTTCATTTTAATAATTTGTAACTTCTTTGCTATTTTCCTTATTTATTTTTTCTCGTAAAATATTACAACAATTTATAAAACGAAAAAAAAAAAAACTAGAGAGATGACTTACTTAAATAACAAGAAAACGAGTGACGTAACAAAAGTTTAAAAATTTTCCACAAGAAAAAAGGGACTCAAATATAAATTTATTTTTCTAAGGAAAAAAGGAAGACACTATTTCTATACGAAAAATCTCTTCATAAAACGAACTTTTTTTATACAAAATGTCTCGTCAAAGAATTAACTTTTTCTATACAAAAAGTCTCTTCAAGAAAGTTATCCTTTCTATACAATAAGACTCTTCAAGGAAGATACTTTTTATATGACAAAAGGCTATACAAGGTATTCACCTTTTCTATGGAAAAAGTCTCTCATTTTCAATAGAAAAAGTTTCTTTAAGGAAGTTACTTTTGCTATGGAAAATGTCTCTTCAAGGAAGACACTTTTTCTATGGAAAAATTCCTTTGAAGAAAGACACTTTTTCTAGGGAAAAAGTCTCTTCAAGGAAGTCCCTTTTTCTAAGGAAAAAGTCTCATCAACGAATACATTTTTTCTATGGAAAAAGTCTTTAAAAAGTAGTCACTCGAAGGAATGAAACTTTTTCTATGGAAAAGGTCAATACAGACTCTTTATCTATGAAAAAACTATCTTCCAGAGAGACAATTTTCTATGGAAGGAAGATTCTTTTTCTATGGAAAGAGTCTCTACAATGAAGACGTTTTCCTATGAAAAAAGTCTCTGTAATGAAAATACTTTATATACAAAGGAAGAACTTTTTCTCTACAAAAAGTCACTTCAAGGAAGACACTTTTTCAATACAAAAAGTCACTATAAAGAAGACACTTTTTCAATACAAAAAGTCACTACAAAGAAGACACTTTTTTTATGCGAAAAGTCTTTTCAAAGAAGACAATTTTTCTATGGGAAAAGTCTTTTCAAGGAAGACACTTTTTTATGGGAAAAGTCTTTTCAAGGAAGACACTTTTTCTGTGGAAAAAGTTACTTCATGGAAGACACTTTTTCTATAGAAAAAGTCACCTCATGGAAGACAATTTTTCTATAGAAAAAGTTACCTCATGGAAGACACTTTTTATATGAAAAAAATCTCTTTAATGAAGTCACTTCTTCTATACAAAAAATTATTTTTTCTATACAAAAACTATCTTTAAGGAAGACACTTTTTTTTATGGAAAAAGTCTCTTTAAGGATGACACTTTTCTATGGAAAAAGTCTGTTTTCTATTAAAAATGTCTCTCCAAAAAGACATTTTCTCTAAGGAAAAAGACTCTTCAAGGAAGACAAAAATCTCTTCAATGAAAACACATTTTCTATAGGAAACTGTTCTTCAAAGAGGACACTTTTGTTAGGCTAAAAAATCTGTTTAAAGTCGGTACTTTTTCTTCTAAAAAGTCCATACACTAAGACCTTCAAATACAAACCTTCGTTGGAAAAAGAAATATTACATTTTATGCTTTATATCTCATCATAACTTTAAAATCATTTTAGAGGAAAAAAAATCGAAAAGAATCCTTTGCAATAGAAAAAAAAATAACCATAAATGAAACTAAAGTAATTGAAAAATATATTTATATGTTTTTCTTTTTATTTCTCTTTTCGTTTCTTATATATTTTTTCTCATTTCAAGTTTAAGTTCAATTTACGTCAATGCACCCAAAAGTATGCTAAAAAAAATACAAAAATATTTCAAGCATAAATCTTTAGAATATTCAAACAACAAACAAGGGTTTACCAAAAAATAAGAAATGTAATCCCTACTTAAACTTATATAAAGTACTTGTATTTATTATTTAAATTAAATAAATTTTATATTTGGTTTATTATAAACTATATTTTAATTATTCCCTTTCCTGCTACATACATACATATGTATATCTTTATATTATTTTATTACTTGTTTTCAATTACTAGTTTTTTTCCACTGTGTTGACTTTATATAAATGATTATTTTATTTTATAGTTTTTTTAACTTATATATGATTGAAATTTCTATGGTTTAATATTAATATGTGTATATATGGGAAAACTTTTCCACTCATACTTCACAATGTCAGGTTTCATTGAAAATTTACATTTAATAATGAAAAAAAAAGTTTTTAAAAAAATCAACTACAATTCAGGTCAACAACATATCTACTAAGTTTATTTAATTAAATTTTAATATTTCGTTAGAGAGTTTTTTAAAGCATACATTAAGGGTTTGTATTAGTAATGAATTGAAGGTTTACATTTGCTTTTACAAATCTTTCAAACTTTAATTTGTTTTAATTAATTCATTGATACTTTTTCTCAGCTTTTTATATAATTTCTATAATTATATAAAATTATTTTTAATAATACTTATTAATTCATTTTGTGTATTATTTTTCATTTGAAGTGTTTTAAAGTAGTTTTGTCATTTTGTTTAGTTAAAAAAAAAATTGAGAGAATAGTGCTAGATAATAAATTTTATTTAAAATATTCACACTTAATATATTGCAAGAGTGAGATGATTATAATAAAATTTATTAAGTGCCTTAAAGTAGGCTTGGAAATAGAAGCAAATAAAAAATGTGTTTTTAAAAAAGTTAATTTCTTTTAATGCAGACTAGAAAAACTTTTATCTAAGCAAAAACACGAATGAAAAGTCTCTTCAGTAAAGACACTTTTTCTATAGAAGACACTTAAGACAGTATATAGAAAAAGTTTCTTCAGTAAAGACACTTTTTCTATAAAAAAAGTCTCTTCAGTAAGGACACTTTTTCTATAGAAAAAGTCTTTTCAGTAAAGACACTTTTTCTATAAAAAAGTTTCTTCAGTAAAGACACTTTTTCTATAAAAAAGTCTCTTCAGTAAAGACACTTTTTCTATAGATAAATCTCTTGAATAAAAACGTTTTTCGTATAGAAAAAGTCAGTTCAATAAAGACATTTTTTTATAGAAAAAGTCTCTTCATTAAAGACACTTTTGCTATAGAAAAAGTCTCTTCAGTAAACACACTTTCTCTATAGAAAAAGTCTTTTTTGTAAATACACTTCTTCAGTAAAGACACTTTTTCTATAGAAAAAGTCTCTTCAGTAAAGACACTTTTTCTATAGACAAAGTCTCTTCATTAAAGACACTTTTGCTATAGACAAAGTCACTTCAGTAAAGACACTTTTTCTAAAGAAAAAGTCTCTCCAGTAAAGACACTTTCTCTATAGGAAAAGTGTCTTCAGTAAAGACACTTTTTCTATAGAAAAAGTCTCTTCAGTAAAGACACTTTTTCTATACAAAAAGACACTTTTTCTATAGAAAAAGTCTCTTCAGTAAAGACACTTTTTCTATAGAAAAAGTCTCTTCAGTAAAGACACTTTTTCTATAGAAAAAGTCTCTTCAGTAAAGACACTTTTTCTATAGAAAAAGTCTCTTCAGTAAAGACACTTTTTCTATAGAAAAAGTCTCTTCAGTAAAGACACTTTTTCTATAGACAAAGACTCTTCATTAAAGACACTTTTGCTATAGACAAAGTCTCTTCAGTAAAGACACTTTTTCTATAGAAAAAGTCTATAAAGACACTTTTTCTATACAAAAAGTCTCCTCAGTAAAGACACTTTTTCTATACAAGAAGTCTCCTCAGTAAAGACACTTTTTCTATTCAAAAAGTCTCCTCAGTAAAGACACTTTTTCTATACAAAAAGTCTCCTCAATAAAGAAACTTTTTCTATAGAAAAAGTCGCTTCAGTAAAGAATTTTTTTCTTCTAGAAAAAGTCTCTTGAATTAAGACAATTTCTCCAGAAAAATATCTTTAGTGGAGACACTTTTTTTCTCTAGAAAATGTATCTCTTTGATACATAACTTTGTTATAGAAAGAATCAGTCTTTTGTCACATAATTTTCCCTGTAAATTACATTATTATTTGTTTATAAATCATAAATATGTAATGTATATTTTTAGGCTTTTAACATAATGTAATACAATATATTTTAACAAAACAAATAAAGTATCAATACTTAAAGTCAATAAAAAAAATTTAATTATTAAATAAAACAAAATCAAAAATTTGTTTTGGTTTTGGCAGCCTAAACAAATATTTCAATGAAGTTTATATGTAAAACAGACTGTTGGAAGAAGTAAATATTTAAACAGTGTTTAGAGGTAAATATTTGTGTATTGATATACAATATATAAAAACATTTTAAACAAAAATCGTTTTAAGTAAAGCGCTATTTAAGTTGAAATGAAAATATAACCTAAAAGTAGGCTTTAATTTTTGGTTTAACTTAAATTATTTACTCTTAGCATACATTTTTGTTTCTACAAATTGTTGTTTAGAACTTAAAACTACATTAATATCTTACGCTTAGTGCGTGCTGCGTGTGTGTTGTTTGTTTGTATTTGTTAATAAATTAATGTAAATTATATTAACTTTTTTTGTGTGTGTGCTTTCTGTACTGTTCTCTAGATTGTTGTTGTTGGGTTTTTTTTGTACTCTCTTCCTGTTTGTTCCTTTCCTGCTTATGTTAGTATTGTGACCTCTTTGTTTGAGTTTGTATTTGTTTAGCCAATGTCCTTGTAAGTAGGCTGTTGACAAATATTTATTTCTATCTTAGGAATATTATTGTTTATTTTATGGCCTTAACTTTGGGTGTTAATATTTGGTTGACGTTTTTTTTTTTTCTCTTTACTGGCTTTAACTGAACATTGTTGTTTATTTAGTTAAACTTTTTTTTTGTTTGTTTTTCTAGTCGGTTTATTTTGCTCTTTTTTTTTTGCTGGCTTGTAGCAGAGTAATTTTGCGGTCGAATTATGGCGCATAATTACTGAAAGAAATATGAGGCATAAAGTATAAGATTTTGCCTAATTGAAATTTAAGTTTTTTTTTTTGGAGGGATTTTATTTGGTTATTTATAGCTGCTTTTTTGGTTAAGTTAAGAAAAATGTTGCCTAGTTTTAGGCTAGAAAAATTTTTATGTAATATTTTAAGGCTTAATGAGAAATAACAACAGTTTAAGAAAAAAATTAAGGAATTAGTTTAAATTAGGTTAAAAATTATGTTTACCTATGAAAATTTTAAAATATATAGCATACTTTTGGTTTTATTAATAAAAATTTAAAAGTATTGCCTAATTTTAGGCTGCTTTAATTACTTCTTTTTAAAAATTGTCTCTTCATCGTTAAGTTAAATAACAATTTTTTGGCCAAATAGTTTTTTTCTCTCCTTTATTTTCTTGCTGCAACACTTTTTCTTTTCTGGCCACATTTTCTGGCTATGAAATATTTTCCCATTACTCTCCCTGTACCATACCCAACATCACACAAAAACTTTTTGTTTGATTTATTTCCACATGGTTTCGTCCAAACTACAAATTTAATTAAAACAAAAAATCCTCAAAAAAAAAAAAAAAACACCAGAAATCTTTGGCAGACAAAAAAAAAGTAACACAGAATTCAATACGGCTGAAAACTGCAAAAAAAAATCTACTACGGCCATGAAATAGAGTTTAAAACAAATAGTTTTAAAGTCTTTACTAGGTTCTAGTTATATGAAACAGTTGTTACTCGTAAGTGCTTAAGGTTTTTAGAAAATATTTATTTTAAATGTTTTTTTTTATGCATTATATGCGGGTGTTTTGTAAAAAATTTTTGCGCACAAAATTGTTTAAATAAATGTCACATAAATGTTGTAGATTTTATTTTCATTAGTTTAAAAAAGAAATGGCTTAAAGGGAGTTAGAGGAAATGGTATTGTAATGACAACTCGTTTTCTGTAAAAATCACGTCAATAAAAACACTTCTTCTTCCTTCTATGATAATACTTTCTCTATGGAAAAACCCTCTTCAATAAAGATACTTCTTCTATTAAAAGTCTCTTCAATCAAGACACTTTTTCTATGGAAAAAGCCTCTTTTATGAAGACACTTTTTCTATTGAAAAATCCTCTTCCAAAAAGTCCCTTCCATATGGGCACTTTTTCTATGGAAAACGCCTGTTCCATAAGAACACTTTTTCTTTGGAAAAATACTCTTCAACAAAGACTTGTTCTGTGGAAAAAGATTCCATTGTAGAATACACATTTTTTTTTTTTTTTTTTTTGAAAAATACTCTTTTTCTATATAAAAAAGCCTCTTCAGTGAAGACACTTATTCTATAGAAAACGCCTCTTTTATGAACGCATTCTTTCCATAGAAAAAGCCTCTTTCATGAACACACTTTTTCTATAGAAAAAGCCTCTTTCCTTAGGACACTTTTTCTATAGGAAAGCCTCTTTCATGAACACACTTTTTCTATAAAAAAAAGCCTCTTCAGTGAAGACACTTTTTCCATAGAAAAGGAATCTTCAGTGAATACCCTTTTTCAATAGAAAAAGCCTCTTCAGTAAAGACACTTTTCTCATAGAAAAAGCCTCTTCCAAGGAGATACTTTTTCTATAGAAAAATCCTCTTCAGTGAAGACACTTTTTCTATAGAAAAATCCTCTTCAGTGAAGACACTTTTTCTATAAAAAAAGCCTCTTCAGTGAAGACACTTTTTCCATAGAAAAAGAATCTTCAGTGAAGACCCTTTTTCAATAGAAAAAGCCTCTTCCAAGAAGACCCTTTTTCAATAGAAAAAGCCTCTTCCAAGAAGACACTTTTTCTATAGAAAAATCCTCTTCAGTGAAGACACTTTTTCTATAGAAAAATCCTCTTCAGTGAAGACACTTTTTCTATAGAAAAATCCTTTTCAGTGAAGACACTTTTTCTATAGAAAAAGCCTCTTCAGTAAAGACACTTTTTCTATAGCAAAAGCATCTTCCATGAAGACACTTTTTTCTGTACAAAAAGCCTCTTCCGTGAGGGAAATTTTTTCTATGGAGAAAGTCTCTTCAATAAAGACATTTTTTCAATGGAAAGAGTCTCTTCAGTGAAGACACTTTCTATAGAAAATACCTCTTCAGTGAAAGCACTTTTTCTGTAGGAAAATCCTCTTTAGTGAAGACACTTTTTCTCTAGAAAAATTCTCTCTAGTGAAGACACTTTTTCTATAGAAAAAGCCTTGTCTTCTTCTCTTCATTAAATCTTTCTTTTATCCTTAGGAACTTTTTCGGTTATTAAACTTTATTCAGCATTTTGCTATCGAAAACCTGTCAAATTGTGAAAATCTATAGCATAAGTTTAAGGCTTCTCTTAAAGAAATTCCATATTCAATATATTCCTTTATTCTTTGTTAATTTTTCGTTAAAAAATAAGTATATTTTACGCCTAAGGCTGAAATTTAATATTCATTTTCCTTTTTTTTTTTTTTTTGGTTATTGTTGTTGTTCTCTCAGCTCGTAATACAAGGATTTATAGTCTACATTTTCACTCACTTTTATTATGTATTGCAAAACAAAAAAAAAAAAAGAAAGGAAAAAGAAAAAACAAGAATAAAAATTTCTGTTTTTTATGTTTATTTGCCAACGCATTAGAGAATATTAAGTTTTCAGGGCATACTTTTAAGCGGTTAAAGAAAAAAATAAGTGTTGTATATGTATAGTATATAAGAACAAAATATTTGCAATGTTGAACGAAAGTAAAATAAAAAAATTGTTTATAGAAAAAGCAAACACCTGTTAATAATTGAAATATAAAAGAGAATGAAATACAATAATATGACTATATTATGTAGGTAAAGAAAGTTAAAAAATAATAAAAGTAATAAACAGATGATGAGCTTTTTCTTTATGGAGACATGAGAACAAACAAAAAGTATTATTTAAACAAGAAAACCAAAAAATATAAAATTTAAATATTTATTTAAAGCAAACAATCGGTGAAAAATGAGATAAGATAAGTCATAAGCAGAAATAAATAAAAACAATTCTAGGAATAGAATAAATAAATAAAAAATAAAACAAAAACATTTTAACAACCAAATTTAAGAATTTGATAGTCTATTTTAAATAGAATTTTGTCCCTTGACTTTGTTAAAGTCCTTTTATAGTTTTAACTTAATATAACATAAACACAAAATTTAGTTTTTATAGTTAAAGTAACTACTTTCTCCTTTAAACAAAAACATACACATTTCTAACATTCCTGAACATAGGATTGACATGCCTAAAATTATACTTTAAACAATGGTGTGCTTTTAACTTCGTTTGCTTGCAAAAAAATAAACAGAAATATTTCATAAATAACTAACAAGTTTTCTGAGTTGTTGTTTTTTATTATTTGTTTTTTTTTTTTTTTTTTTTTTTTTTTATTTTTCATTTTTCCATTTATAATAGTTTTCAAGTTAGAAAGACAGCTTGACATTTCTGTTGAAAGTTTTATTAGTTTAGATTATTGTTGATAGTTTTCAATACACATACCCAGCTTATAAACAAACTCCCCCTTAAAGGTATGCTTTAGTTCATAATATTTGTAAATAGCAAGGGTTGAAATTAATCAAATAATTTATATGAGAATATTGAATGGGAAATATTAAACACATTTTTTATAAACCAAAACTATGTGTAAATATAATTAAAAAATTATAAATAAAAAATGAGGAACTGAAGTTGGCTTTGTAACTAGAAAGTATGCAACAGAATTTTTCTATAAAACATAAATTCAAAGTTTTTCAATAGAAAAAGTTTCAAAGTTTAAGAGCGATTTTTTCTAGAAAACTAAATAGTATATTTTCATAGAAATAGTTCTGTTCTAGTTCTGTTCAAGTTCTGTTCTACTTCTGTTCTAGTTCTGTTCTAGTTCTGTTCTAGTTCTGTTCTAGTTCCGTTCTAGTTCTGTTCTAATTCTGTTCTAGTTCTGTTCTAGTTCTGTTCTAGTTCTGTTCTAGTTCTGTTCTAGTTCTGTTCTAGTTCTGTTCTAGTTCTGTTCTAGTTCTGTTCTAGTTCTGTTCTAGTTCTGTTCTAGTTCTGTTCTAGTTCTGTTCTAGTTCTGTTCTAGTTCTGTTCTAGTTCTGTTCTAGTTCTGTTCTAGTTCTGTTCTAGTTCTGTTCTAGTTCTGTTCTAGTTCTGTTCTAGTTCTGTTCTAGTTCTGTTCTAGTTCTGTTCTAGTTCTGTTCTAGTTCTGTTCTAGTTCTGTTCTAGTTCTGTTCTAGTTCTGTTCTAGTTCTGTTCTAGTTCTGTTCTAGTTCTAGTTCTGTTCTAGTTCTGTTCTAGTTCTGTTCTAGTTCTGTTCTAGTTCTGTTCTAGTTCTGTTCTAGTTCTGTTCTAGTTCTGTTCTAGTTCTGTTCTAGTTCTGTTCTAGTTCTGTTCTAGTTCTGTTCTAGTTCTGTTCTAGTTCTGTTCTAGTTCTGTTCTAGTTCTGTTCTAGTTCTGTTCTAGTTCTGTTCTAGTTCTGTTCTAGTTCTGTTCTAGTTCTGTTCTAGTTCTGTTCTAGTTCTGTTCTAGTTCTGTTCTAGTTCTGTTCTAGTTCTGTTCTAGTTCTGTTCTAGTTCTGTTCTAGTTCTGTTCTAGTTCTGTTCTAGTTCTGTTCTAGTTCTGTTCTAGTTCTGTTCTAGTTCTGTTCTAGTTCTGTTCTAGTTCTGTTCTAGTTCTGTTCTAGTTCTGTTCTAGTTCTGTTCTAGTTCTGTTCTAGTTCTGTTCTAGTTCTGTTCTAGTTCTGTTCTAGTTCTGTTCTAGTTCTGTTCTAGTTTCTGTTCTAGTTCTGTTCTAGTTCTGTTCTAGTTCTGTTCTAGTTCTGTTCTAGTTCTGTTCTAGTTCTGTTCTAGTTCTGTTCTAGTTCTGTTCTAGTTCTGTTTCTAGTTCTGTTCTAGTTCTGTTTCTAGTTCTGTTCTAGTTTCTGTTCTAGTTCTGTTCTAGTTCTGTTCTAGTTCTGTTCTAGTTCTGTTCTAGTTCTGTTCTAGTTCTGTTCTAGTTCTGTTCTAGTTCTGTTCTAGTTCTGTTTCTAGTTCTGTTCTAGTTCTGTTCTAGTTCTGTTCTAGTTCTGGTCTAGTTCTGTTCTAGTTCTGTTCTAGTTCTGTTCTAGTTCTGTTCTAGTTCTGTTCTAGTTCTGTTCTAGTTCTGTTCTATTCTGTTCTAGTTCTGTGCTAGTTCTGTTCTAGTTCTGTTCTAGTTCTGTTCGAGTTCGTTCTAGTTCTGTTCTAGTTCTGTTCTAGTTCTGTTCTAGTTCTGTTCTAGTTCTGTTCTAGTTCTGTTCTAGTTCTGTTCTAGTTCTGTTCTAGTTCTGTTCTAGTTCTGTTCTAGTTCTGGTTCTATTCTGTTCTAGTTCTGTTCTAGTTCTGGTTCTAGTTCTGTTCTAGTTCTGTTCTAGTTCTGTTCTAGTTCTGTTCTAGTTCTGTTCTAGTTCTGTTCTAGTTCTAGTTCTGTTCTAGTTCTGTTCTAGTTCTGTTCTAGTTCTGTTCTAGTTCTGTTCTAGTTCTGTTCTAGTTCTGTTCTAGTTCTGTTCTAGTTCTGTTCTAGTTCTGTTCTAGTTCTGTTCTAGTTCTGTTCTAGTTCTGTTCTAGTTCTGTTCTAGTTCTGTCTGTTAGTTCTGTTCTAGTTCTGTTCTAGTTCTGTTCTAGTTCTGTTCTAGTTCTGTTCTAGTTCTGTTCTAGTTCTGTTCTAGTTCTGTTCTAGTTCTGTTCTAGTTCTGTTCTAGTTCTGTTCTAGTTCTGTTCTAGTTCTGTTCTAGTTCTGTTCTAGTTCTGTTCTAGTTCTGTTCTAGTTCTGTTCTAGTTCTGTTCTAGTTCTGTTCTAGTTCTGTTCTAGTTCTGTTCTAGTTCTGTTCTAGTTCTGTTCTAGTTCTGTTCTAGTTCTGTGCTAGTTCTGTTCTAATTCTGTTCTAGTTCTGTTCTAGTTCTGTTCTAGTTCTGTTCTAGTTCTGTTCTAGTTCTGTTCTAGTTCTGTTCTAGTTCTGTTCTAGTTCTGTTCTAGTTCTGTTCTAGTTCTGTTCTAGTTCTGTTCTAGTTCTGTTCTAGTTCTGTTCTAGTTCTGTTCTAGTTCTGTTCTAGTTTGTTCTAGTTCTGTTCTAGTTCTGTTCTAGTTCTGTTCTAGTTCTGTTCTAGTTCTGTTCTAGTTCTGTTCTAGTTCTGTTCTAGTTCTGTTCTAGTTCTGTTCTAGTTCTGTTCTAGTTCTGTTCTAATTCTGTTCTAGTTCTGTTCTAGTTCTGTTCTAGTTCTGTTCTAGTTCTGTTCTAGTTCTGTTCTAGTTCTGTTCTAGTTCTGTTCTAGTTCTGTTCTAGTTCTGTTCTAGTTCTGTTCTAGTTCTGTTCTAGTTCTCTGTTCTAGTTCTGTTCTAGTTCTGTTCTAGTTCTGTTCTAGTTCTGTTCTAGTTCTGTTCTAGTTCTGTTCTAGTTCTGTTCTAGTTCTGTTCTAGTTTAGTTCTGTTCTAGTTCTGTTCTAGTTCTGTCTAGGTTCTGTTCTAGTTCTGTTCTAGTTCTGTGCTAGTTCCTTGTTCTAGTTCTGTTCTAGTTCTGTTCTAGTTCTGTTCTAGTTTCTGTTCTAGTTCTGTTCTAGTTCTGTTCTACTAGCTCTGCTCTAGTTCTGTTCTAATTCATTCTAGTTCGTTCGTTCTAGTTCTGTTCTTAAGTCTAGCTCTTTGTTACAGTTATTCTATTGATAGAGAAAAACGTTTGACAGCAATACTTTCTTAATTTTTAAATTGTTGTTTATTTATCTCTCCGACAGTTTTGTGTAAAAAAGTATTTTTTTCTTCATCCTTCAACAAACTTGTTAAATTTTTTATAGACACTTCTCCTAACTACTTTTACCCGAGTAAAAACGTAATTTGTCAATGGTAAATACCAAAATCGTTGTATTCTTTACTCATTGTTGTTTAAACTAAACAGTAACATTTCAGTTGTTGTTGTTAAAGGACAACCAACATGTTTTTAACGAAAACACTGAGAGTGTGACTAAAAAATTTCTAGTGAAGTTACAAATACTTTAACGTTTTGTTTTTCCTTTTTGATACAAGATTATATTCAGTTATTCTTTGGTAGAAAAGAAAATGTATATTTTTTTTAAATTCTACAGAACTTATGCTTCAATGTCTTCTTTCCAAGCTTTGCTAGCATTACATGAAAGTACTGAAAAAACAAAATCACGGTTGTAGCATTGAAATAAAAAAAATAAGTTAGAATTTCTTAGAAAATAAAATTTTTGAACGAATGTTTGGAGATTTTTTTTTTTTGGAAAAAAATTTTTTTTTTTTTTATTTGATTTTTTTAAGTGTTTCTGTAAATGGAAAATGTGCATGTAAAAAAGAAAATTGATTTTTTTATAACATTTCAATTTTACTTTTTTGCAAAAAAAAAAAAAAAAAAAAAAAATCGTATACATACAGCATTTTCTATAATTCTTTAACCAGAAGTTTTTTTCCTTAAATGCGTATGTGAGTTTTTTCATGTATTGCTACATGTTCGTTTGACTGTGTGTGCAGAGTAAAAAGGTTCCTTAAACTCTTGCTGCAATGAAAGAGTTGTGTTGAACAGATATTTGTCAATCAATTGTATACCTTTTGCAATTGAAGTAATCGATTCGTTTCTATTCATATCTATAGAAACTTGTGTGTACTCTTGTGTAAATTCATGTGTAGGTGTGTGTGTTCAAGGTTTATATGTGTATATGTCGCTTACGTTTGTATAAGTAAGTCAATACACTCAACACAAAGTACAGGTTTATATAAGCTTTAAACTAAAGGTTTTGTTTGTGTCTCTCCGTTTTTAGTTTAGTTTATTTTATAAATTTTAGTTTATTTTCATCTATAAAAAGAACCACAAAAAGGAAAAACAAGAAAATGTTAAAAATATATATTTATTGTACTTAAGCTAAGGGAAAAATGCTGAAACTTTATTTTATTATATAAATTGGAAATGCTTGTATGAGTTTTATAAAAGAAAACGTATTTGTAAGTAATATTGCGAGGGAAGAAGGAATTATTTGAGAGCTTTTTAAAATGTTCTATATTTTTGAAATTTTCTTTTCGAAAATGTTTTTAGTTCTATTTTAATTCTAGTTCAGTTCTAGTTCAGTTCTAGTTAGTTCTAGTTCAGTTCTAGTTCAGTCTAGTTCAGTTCTAGTTCAGTTTCTAGTTCAGTTCTAGTTCAGTTCTAGTTCTGTTCTAGTTCTGTTCTAGTTCTGTTCTAGTTCTGTTCTAGTTCAGTTCTAGTTCTGTTCTAGTTCTGTTCTAGTTCTGTTCTAGTTCTGTTCTAGTTCTGTTCTAGTTCTGTTCTAGTTCTGTTCTAGTTTCTGTTCTAGTTCTGTTCTAGTTCTGTTCTAGTTCAGTTCTAGTTCAGTTTCTAGTTCAGTTCTAGTTCAGTTCTAGTTCAGTTCTAGTCAGTTCTAGTTCAGTTCTAGTTCAGTTCTAGTTCAGTTCTAGTTCATTCTAGTCAGTTCTAGTTCAGTTCTAGTTCAGTTCTAGTTCAGTTCTAGTTCAGTTCTAGTTCAGTTCTAGTTCAGTCTAGTTAAGGTCTAGTTCAGTTCTAGTTCAGTTCTAGTTCAGTTCTAGTTCAGTTCTAGTTCAAGTTCTAGTTCTAGTTCAGTTCTAGTTCAGTTCTAGTTCAGTTCTAGTTCAGTTCTAGTTCAGTTCTAGTTCAGTTCTAGTTCAGTTCTAGTTCAGTTCTAGTTCAGTTCTAGTTCAGTTCTAGTTCAGTTCTAGTTCAGTTCTAGTTCAGTTCTAGTTCAGTTCTAGTTCAGTTCTAGTTCAGTTCTAGTTCAGTTCTAGTTCAGTTCTAGTTCAGTTCTAGTTCAGTTCTAGTTCAGTTCTAGTTCAGTTCTAGTTCAGTTCTAGTTCAGTTCTAGTTCAGTTCTAGTTCAGTTCTAGTTCAGTTCTAGTTCAGTTCTAGTTCAGTTCTAGTTCAGTTCTAGTTCAGTTCTAGTTCAGTTTAGTTCAGTTCTAGTTCAGTTCTAGTTCAGTTCTAGTTCAGTTTTAGTTCAGTTCTAGTTCAGTTCTAGTTCAGTTCTAGTTCAGTTCTAGTTCAGTTCTAGTTCAGTTCTAGTTCAGTTCTAGTTCAGTTCTAGTTCAGTTCTAGTTCAGTTCTAGTTCAGTTCTAGTTCAGTTCTAGTTCAGTTCTAGTTCAGTTCTAGTTCAGTTCTAGTTCAGTTCTAGTTCAGTTTTAGTTCAGTTCTAGTTCAGTTCTAGTTCAGTTCTAGTTCAGTTCTAGTTCAGTTCTAGTTCTGTTCTAGTTCAGTTCTATTTCAGTTCTAGTAGTTCTAGTTCAGTTCTAGTTCAGTTCTAGTTCAGTCTAGTTCAGTTCTAGTTCAGTTCTCGTTCAGTTTCTAGTTTCAGTTTCTAGTTCAGTTTCTAGTCAGTTCTAGTTCAGTTCTAGTTTCAGTTCTAGTTCCAGTTCTAGTTCAGTTCTAGTTCAGTTCTAGTTTCAGTTTCTAGTTCAGTTCTAGTTCAGTTCTAGTTCAGTTCTAGTTCAGTACTAGTTCAGTACTAGTTCCGTTACTAGTTCAGTTCTAGTTCAGTCCTAGGTTCAGTTCTAGTTCAGTTCTAGTTCAGTTTCTAGTTTCAGTTCTAGTTTCAGTTCTAGTTCAGTTCGAGTTCGTTCTAGTTCAGTTTCTAGTTCAGTTCTAGTTCAGTTCTAGTTCAGTTCTAGTTCAGTTTCATTCTAGTTCAGTTCTAGTTCAAGTTCCTAGGTTCAGTTCTAGTTCAGTTCTAGTTCATGTTACTAGTTTCAGTTCTAGTTTCAGTTTCCTAGTTCAGTTCTAGTTCAGTTCTAGTTCAGTTCTAGTTCAGTTCTAGTTCAGTTCTAGTTCAGTTCTAGTTCAGTTCTAGTTCAGTTCTAGTTCAGTTCTAGTTCAGTTCTAGTTCAGTTCTAGTTCAGTTTTAGTTCAGTTCTAGTTCAGTTCTAGTTCAGTTCTAGTTCAGTTCTAGTTCAGTTCTAGTTCAGTTCTAGTTCAGTTCTAGTTCAGTTCTAGTTCAGTTCTAGTTCAGTTCTAGTTCAGTTCTAGTTCAGTTCTAGTTCAGTTCTAGTTCAGTTCTAGTTCAGTTCTAGTTCAGTTCTAGTTCAGTTCTAGTTCAGTTCTAGTTCAGTTCTAGTTCAGTTCTAGTTCAGTTCTAGTTCAGTTCTAGTTCAGTTCTAGTTCAGTTCTAGTTCAGTTCTAGTTCAGTTTAGTTCAGTTCTAGTTCAGTTCTAGTTCAGTTCTAGTTCAGTTCTAGTTCAGTTCTAGTTCAGTTCTAGTTCAGTTTAAGTTCAGTTCTAGTTCAGTACTAGTTCAGTTCTAGTTCAGTTCTAGTTCAGTTCTAGTTCAGTTCTAGTTCAGTTCTAGTCAGTTCTAGTTCAGTTCTAGTTCAGTTCTAGTTCAGTTCTAGTTCAGTTCTAGTTCAGTTCTAGTTCAGTTCTAGTTCAGTTCTAGTTCAGTTCTAGTTCAGTTCTAGTTCAGTTCTAGTTCAGTTCTAGTTCAGTTCTAGTTCAGTTCTAGTTCAGTTCTAGTTCAGTTCTAGTTCAGTTCTAGTTCAGTTCTAGTTCAGTTCTAGTTCAGTTCTAGTTCAGTTCTAGTTCAGTTCTAGTTCAGTTCTAGTTCAGTTCTAGTTCTACTTCAGTTCTAGTCCAGTTCTAGTCCAGTTCTAGTTCAGTTCTAGTTCAGTTCTAGTTCAGTTCTAGTTCAGTTCTAGTTCAGTTCTAGTTCAGTTCTAGTTTAGTTCTAGTTCAGTTCTAGTTCAGTTCTAGTTCAGTTCTAGTTCAGCTCTAGTTCAGTTCTAGTTCAGTTCTACCTCAGTTCTAGTTCAATATTTTCTTTTACAAAAATTCTCCGAAAACTTAACTTTTTAAAACTTTTTATCTGCCCACCAAAAAGGTGTTTGTATTTCTTCTAAGCTTTGAAAATATGTATTTTCTGTTATATACTAAATACATATATACATATGTACATATATATGATGAACTATAAGGACATGTGTATCTATGTTAGTTCTATTTTCTTTTTTTTTTATAAAATATTTTTATGTCATTACTTTTATATGTTGTTTAGCACAGAATTCAATGTGACATGAAACTCAAAAATTTGTAAAAGCAACTCCATCCAACCCGGTAAAAACATTTTAGTTTATTTTTCTTTTTTTTTATATTATATAACACCTTTTTTGTAATGAAAAAATATAGAGAAAATATATATATATAAAATTTTTTTAGGAGACTTGGGGGATCATTATCATTTTTTATGTTATAGAAAGTTGAACAAATTTTAAAGTACCTAAAAGTATGCTAGGTTTGTGTATAAGAGAGAAATATTTAAAGAGTTATATATAAAGATTGTTTGTAATTTAATGTTTTATTGTAATTTAAGTTTTGTTATTTATAATACCTTGACTTTTGTTTAGTGTTATTTTACTTGGCCTACTTTTAGGTCTCTTAGAAAACAAAAAATATTTCAAATTGTTGCTTACAGCTATATATGAGTATTTTTCGTTTCTTTATAGTAGTTTTCATTTCCTTTATATTTTCTCTGCGATAAGAATCGTTTACAAAAATCAATTTAACGACTTCATTATCATTACAACAAACAGACAGGAATTGACACCTAAAAGTATACTCTATTACGAAATAAACACCAAACAATAAGTGAAAAAACAAACAAGATAATTTTAACAAACTAATGGTAACAAAATAATAAACGATCTTTTAACACACAACAGCAACCAGCCAAAGAACAAACAAAAAATAAACAACTTAAAAAATATTGATAGAAAAACCAGGGCGAAGCAGCAGAAAGTTTTTTGTAGCATATTCTAAGGCTTGTTGTAAAAACATGTATAATATTTGTGGTTTCCAGCATTTGGCACAATTTCTGCTTTCAACTTGTTTTAAGTAGTACTTTAAGATTCTGTTTTTTCTGTTGTTCTTTTTTCGCCAGTATACTTTTAGGCTATTTTGTGTTAAAACATAAAGTTCACAGCCTATTTGTAGGAGCTGTTTTTTATGGTCTTTTGGTATACTCCTGTTGTGTTTTCTTTTTGCCCTGTTTTGTTTGTTAGATACACTGTTGTTGTATATTGTAACTTGGGGAATTTGTTTTTCTTATTATTCATTTATTCCTTTGGCCAGAATCTAGCAAATAGCTGCCATAATATGGTTGTTAAAAAGTATCAATGTAAATTGTATTACAATTTCATTTTCTTATTCCTACTTATTTCCCTTCTAAATGGTCATACTGCCTAGTACCTGCTGTTTTTTTTTCTGGTTTCATGATATTGTCATTTTGGCAAATATTGCTATTATTAACCACCCTTAGCTATTGCTTGGCTTTTTTGTTGGTCGACTTCAATTTAAAGTGGTTATTTTTGTTTTTTATTGTTTTATTATGCCACTTTTTTGTTGTTGTTGCTCTGTCGATAGTCATTTTCTGCTCTTTGTTATTATTTCCATTTTATTCTCATTTTCATTTACAATTATCATAATATTTAATTGTTATTGTAATTTAGCAATTGTTGTTTTGTAGTTGCTGGCACTAATCCTTGATGAGTAATAGCAAAAAAAAAAATATATATAATAATAATTAGTTTTTAATTTAATTGATTTGTTTATTTTATTTAAAGCCATTAAAGAGTTAAAAAAATCTGATAATATAAAGAGAAATATGTTTTTAATAGCAAATGACGTTTTGTCACTCAATGAGAGAGTTTTTCTACAGACATCCTTTCATACAGAAAAGGATGTCTGTCATAGAGAGGCACTTTTCCTTTAGAAAATGTCTCTAAATGAGAGTCACTTTTTCTCTAGAGAACGAATCCCAATTGGAGACACTTTTTCTATACAAAATATCTTTTTCTTTTTCTACAGAAAATGGCTCTCAATTGGAGACACATTTTCTATATAAAATGTTTCTCAATTAGAAACTTTCTCCATACCAAATGATTCACGCTGTAAGGCATTTTTCTATACAAAAAATATCCCCTAGTGAGAGACCCTTTTTCCACAAAAAATATCTCTCAATTTGAGGCATTTTTTCACTCGAAAATATTTCTCACTGGGAGGCACTTTTTTATACAAAATGTCTCTCATTGAGAGACACTTTCTATATAAAATATCTCCTAATGAGAGAAACCTTTTCTATACAAAATGTTTCCTAATGAGAGATACTTTTTCGATAGAAATGAGACACACTTTTTCTATAGAAAATGTCTCTCAATGGGAGACATTTTTTCTATCGAAAATGTCTCTCAATGAGAGACACTTTTTCTATCGAAAATGTCTCCCAATGAGAGACACTTTTTCTATCGAAAATGTCTCCCAATGAGAGACACTTTTTCTATCGAAAATGTCTCTCAATGAGAGACACTTTTTCTTTAGAAAAGATCTCTCAATGAGAGACAATTTTTCTTTAGAAAAGATCTCTCAATGAGAGACACTTTTTATATAGAAAATGTCTCACAATGAGAGACACTTTTTCTATACAAAATATTTCTCAATAACAGACACTTTTTCTATACAAAGTATCACTCAATGACAGACACTTTTTCTATATCAAGTTTCGAACAATGAGTCTCTCAATTAGAGAAATTTTCGCTCACAATAAAATACTCTTTATCTATAGAAAGATAAAACTCTCTCTTAGGACATTCGTTTTATTTTGTTATTTTTTTGTTGCAAAAAGTATAACATACTTTAAAGATCTATGATATACAAGGTTTCCCGTCATAATATTATTAAATTTTATACCACAAAAAGCGAAAAAAACAACTTTCTATCTTATCTCCACATTCCTTGGTTTTTCACTCCTCTAAACTTTAAACATTTACATACAAATAAATATTAATTTAATATACAGTAGTTTTCCGATTTAACGACCATTCAATTCTACGAACATCGCATTTAACGAACAAGCTAATTTTTCCTATTGACTACCTTAAATAACGAACAAAACTTGTTTTTTTGTACTCTTTTTAACGAACTAATAAAAATATTATTATTTAAATGAAGATAAAATGACATTTATCAAAAATAACAAATAACCTAAGTTGTAGCAAAAAACTATACCGTTGTTTTAAGCGGTGCTTTTATACCCAAAACTGTAACACATTCTGGGTTCTTATTAAATTTTAGTTCGATGTAGCTATGTCCGTCCGTCCTTCAGATAATGACTTTAACGCTCAATACTCGCTTAACAATACGAGTACGCCGATGAAATTCGATACAAACATGTTCTATACTAACCGAAATCTCTAACAAATTTTATGGGAATCGGTCCATAATTGACCTTACCCTCCATATCAGGCCCCCTTAAGAAAATTACTTCAACGCTCATTACTCGCTTAAAAATACGAGTATAGCGATGAACTTCGAGAAATAACTTTAAAGCTCATGACTGAATTAAAAATACAGCAATTAAATTCGACACAAATATGGTTTGAAGGTGGGTATATAAGATTCGGAATTTTGTGTTTTGTGCTATTTTTATAAAAAAAAGAATTAATTTTTATAAAATACATTTAAAAAATATTTTATGTTCCTATTTTTAATTATTTTCCTACCAAAAACCCACGTTTTAGTTGGTACTGCATATAACGAACTTTTCAATTTTACGAACAGGCCTGACAACATATGGGTTCGTTAAATCGGAAAACTACTGTAGTTTTTTTGTTTTTTTTCCCTAAAACTAAACCATATGTATACTCCAAAGACAAATTATACTAAAACTACAAATATGCTGCAGTAAAAACAAAAAAAAAAAAAGAGAAAATTTAGTTATGGAAACAAAAATAAAAACAAACTATAATCAAAATATAATTTATTAACATGCTTTAAACCACATAGTAACATGGAAAGCAACTTCAAAAGTAGCAGCAGCAATGCATGCTGTACTAAATAGACATGAAAAAACACCACAACAAACTACAAATGAAAATAACTTCAAAGTTGAAGATGATAAAGAATAAAAACACATACACACATAAAGAACAACCAGAAACAGAGAGAGAGAAAACTTTTACTAAAGAATAATTAAGAAAAAATTAAAAGAAATAATAAAATTGCAGATATTTGTACAAGTTTTTGAGGAAACACCAACAACTTGTAAAACAGGAAATAGAAAAAAAACAACAACTATAAGTTTAAGTTGGAAAATTTTGTTTGCTGACATTGTTTGTAGTCAGCGGTTCAGGGGAGGGTTGTTGTTGTTATATGACCTGGAAATTTTGCCACAAGTATAGCAAACAATCTCAGTTTTTTATTAAAGTAATTTAAAATTGAAAAAAGTTGAAATTTGAAGAAACTTGAGAAATTAGCAAATTAGAGAGTTTTGTTGTTGAGCCTAAAAGTATGCTCTAAGTTTGATATTTACAGGACTTAAGCTGAGCTTTTCCCTACTAACAGTTTATCTATTTCTATTCGTTCTGCTAAGTGTTGAGCCAAATTAAATTCAACTTTTCTTTTCGGGTTTAATATCAAGAATGAAAAAAACAAATTTTTATTAATAAAAATTTCAAATAACAAAAATCACAAAACATATTCAGTTAAAAAAAAACTAAAAAACAAAGTGAATAACAATCAAGTAATAAACAAATTATTTCAACACTCCCACTATTTGTTTAGAACATAGGCCCTATTTAGTTTTAAGATAAAGTAATTCTCTTAGTAATTGAAACCTTGATTTTGGAAGTGCCTTCGTAAATATGTCGGCCAATTGTTCTTCAGAAGATACGTAATTTAAAATAAATAAATTTTCTTCATATTTTTCTCTGATGAAGTGATAACGCACATCTATATGTTTTGTGCGTTTATGAAATTCTGGATTTTTGATTAATCGTATTGAACTTTGATTATCCATATTAAATTCCGTTGAAATCTCCATATTTGTTAAATCTTTAATTAAACGTTGAAGCCAAATTAATTCTTTAACAGCAACACTTGCTGCAATATATTCGGATTCCGTAGTTGATAAGGCAACCGATTTTTGCCTTTCGGAAGCCCAGCTTACAATATTTGAACCAAATAGAAAAACATAACCAGATGTCGATCGCCTAGTTTCTTTATCGCCCGCATAGTCTGCATCACTGTATCCAAATAAGCTTAGTTGTTCAGTTCCACCAAAATGAATTCCGTAATTTAAAGTTGATTTTATATATTTTAAAATTCTTTTCACAGCATTAACATGTGCATCATTTGGATTTTCCATAAAACGGCTTACAACTCCCACTGCAAAGCTTATGTCAGGTCTTGTTGCGACTGACAAATATATAAGACTTCCAACAGCTTCACGAAAAGGAAATTTTGTATCTTTTGAATCATAGAATTTTTCGTATATTTGATTTACATCGGTAGGTGTTGAAACTCCATTGCAATCATCCATATTAAATCGTTTAAGAACCTTTTTAGCATAATTTGTCTGACTTAGAGTTATAGAACCATCAGAGTGATGAGATATCTCTAAACCAAGGAAGCATTCAGCATCAAAAAATTTTATCTCAAAACTTGTTCGTAAATAAGAAATTACAGATTCAATTTGTTCTCTTGATGTTGCCGCAATTAAACCATCATCAACATAAAGGGCCAATATTAAAGTTTTCTCTGTGTTCACGAATACACATGGATCTGATTCTGATTGTACTAGTTTGTATTGTTTTATAAACGTGGTAAATTTTATATTCCAGCATCGCGATGACTGCTTCAAACCATACAAACTTTTATATAATTTGCAGACTTTGCCACTTCCATCATTGAACCCATCAGGCTGGCACATATAAACATCTTTATCTAAATCTCCATAAAGAAAGGCTGTTTTCACATCAAACTGCTTCATTATCATCTTCCTCATTGCAACTGATGGAGCATGGACCAATTCCCAGGTGTTATTTTCTCGCAAAGATTTCAGTTCTTCTATCATTGCCGCATACCATTGTTTTTTATATGGTGAATTCATTGCCTGATCATAACTTCGAGGTTCTTCTTGAATCAATGACACAAAACCAGTAGCATCATCATTAGAATGTTTGGATTTGTTACGAAGTCGTCTTTCTATTATATTATCTTCACTAATATGTACAAGTTCTCTGGGGTTTCTAATGGTTCGCCGTGTATTTTGATTAGTTTCCGCTTCAACTAAATCTTTGGAACAGTTATTAATACTATTTGCAGGATTTTCTCCTAATGCTGGTACTAAAATTCGATCACTTGTTACTAAAACTGAATTTTCACAAGCGTTTTCATCAGCGTCTTCAAAATCTTCATTTTCAGAACTTAGTGTTTCGATCTCGTCATTTCTTTCTTCAACATTGTTAATATTATTTTCTTCTAAACGAATAACGACATTTTCTGTTGGCAGCATTTTGCTAGACTTATTAGCAACAATTGAAGTTGAATATATAAATTTGACATCTTTGGAATATTCTATTTTATTTTTGTTAGGATTCCATACACGATAGCCTTTAACATTTTCGTCGTAGCCAACGAAGAAGCACTTTTCTGATTTTGCATTTAGTTTACTTCGCTTTTCATTGGGTATATGAGCAAAAACCTCACTACCAAATGGTTGAAAAAAATCTATTTTAGAGCTTTTACCCATCCATAGTTCGTAGGGAGTTTTATTTGCAATAGTGCTAGTTCCTGTCCGATTAATTACAAACACAGCTGTATTTACCGCTTCAGCCCAAAATTTTAATTCCATATTTCTTGCATAAATCATTGTTCGAGCAGCTTCCATAAGAGTTCTCATTTCCCTTTCTGCAGAACCATTTTGTTGTGGAGTATAAGGGACTGTTCTTTGATGGCGTATACCTTCTTTTTCAAATAACTCTTTCATTTTTGCATTGACAAATTCCGTCCCATTGTCGGAACGAAAAATTTGAATATTATGACCATACGAGTTTTTAGCCAATTTTAGGAATATCTGAACTTTTTCATATACCTCGGATTTATATTTCATGAAAAATACAAAACGAAAATGAGAAAAATCATCTTTCAAAACTATAAAATACCTGGAGCCACCAATAGATTCCACCTGTATTGGTCCACAAACATCGGCATGGATTACTTGACCACATTTATTTGATACGATTTCTCGACTTTTGAAACTACTTCTGTGATGTTTTCCGTAAATGCAAGCTTCACATACAAAATTGTCGTCTACAAAATCTATGTTATTAATTTTCAATATTTTTCGAATATGTTCAATATTTTGATGAGCCAGTTTCTCGTGCCAGAACTGTATTGATGACTTTTCATTTGATGCAAAATTTGCTTCGAATTCTATAACTTTCAAACACATGACAGTTAAATTTCCATGGCGTTGTCCCAATGCAACAACTTTTTCATCAGATTTTCGTTTAAATTTCATTGCATTACTGTCACCTTCCAAGCTCAAACCTTGATCTAGTGCATGGTTTAGCGAAAATAAATTCGTTTCAATTTGTGGAACGAAAAGAACATCTTTTAAAATTCCATTTATCCAATTAGTACCATCAAATATTTTTACACAGACAGTTCCTATTCCATGAGCTTCAATATTACCTTTAGCAATCTTTACATTTCTTACCTCGGAACGAAAGGTGTGAAACCACTTACGATTCGCTGTCATATGATGGCTTGCACCTGAATCCAGTAACCAACTGTGCTTTGTAACTTTGAAATTGTTTGCATCGGAATTCAAAGCTGTCATATCTTTAGAAAAACTGTTTTGAGGGCAGTTTCGCTTCCAATGGCCTTCCTCGCCACAGGAAAAGCATCGACCAATAGGTTTGAAATTACCAGTATTACGAAAAGTATCATGATGTCCGCCATTTTTATTTGTATTTTTATTATCTTTGCTTTTTCTACCTTTTGATGCAGACAGTGCTTCAATAGGTTCAATTTGTTTTCTAGAAATCAGGCGTTCCTCTTCAATTACCAGCCTTGACCGAAGGTTATCTAAAGTACGTTCTGACTTGGTTGCAGATTCCCATGCACTGCTAAACGCTGCATATTCTGATGGCAGTGACAAAATTATTTTTGTGATGACCATATCATCTGAAATTGTTTCCTTCAGATCTCTTAAACGTTTAACCAACTCTTCAATTCTTGAAATATACGAAATCATATTTTCATCAGCATCTTTCATAAAATTAAAAAATTTCTGATGCAGCAAAAGCAAACTGGATTCATTCTTCTTTTCAAACACGTCATGTAATTTGATCCACATCGCCTTTGCAGATTCACAATTAGTAATATGGATAATCTGCTTACTACCAATTGATATGCCTATAATCTGCTGAGCTTTAGCATCCTTCTTCCGCCATGCACGGATTTTAGAGTCATCATTCAGTGGACATTCCTCATCTCCTGTTGCTACCTCGTAAACATCTGCCGCAATCATAGTTATTTTTACTTGAAACTTCCATGTCGACCATTGGGCAGCATCGTTCAATTTCTCGATTTTGCTTTCAGACTCCATGTCTGTATTCTTTACAGTTCTTTACAATATCTAAGCTTTGAGAATGTGGTCTGGGCCCATAACCTGTTGAGCCAAATTAAATTCAACTTTTCTTTTCGGGTTTAATATCAAGAATGAAAAAAACAAATTTTTATTAATAAAAATTTCAAATAACAAAAATCACAAAACATATTCAGTTAAAAAAAAACTAAAAAACAAAGTGAATAACAATCAAGTAATAAACAAATTATTTCAACACTAAGAGATTTTCTACAGAAAATGTGATTGTTTAAGAGTTTAGGAATTGTGTCTGTCCTGCTGAGAGATTTTCTATAGAGAATGTGTCTGATTGCTGAGAGATGTTCTTTAGAAAATGTGCCCGTTTTGTTGAGAGATGTTCTATAGAAAATGTGTCTGTCCTGCTGAGATATCTACTATAGAAAATGTGTCCGTCTTGCTGATATTTTGTTTAGAAAATGTGTCTGTCTTGCTGAGAGATTGTACTTAGAAAATGTGTCTTTCTTGCTGAGAGCTTTACTATGGAAGAAATTTTTGTTTTAATGAGAGAGTTTCTATAGAAAATGTCTATGTTTTGCTGAGAGATATTCTATAGAAAATTTGTCTGTCTTGCTGAGAGATTTTCTATAGAAAATGTGTCCGTCCTTCTCAGGGATCTATCATAGATAATGTGTCTGTTGAGAGATGTTATATAGAAAATGTGTCTGATTTGCTGAGAAATGTTCTATAGGAAATATGACTGCCTTGCTGAGAGATTTTCTTTCGAAAATGTGTCTGTCCTGCTGAGATATCTACTATATACAATGTGTCCGTCTTGCTGAGATTTTGTTCAGAAAATGTGTCTGTCTTTCTGAAGGATTTTCCTTAGAAAATGTGTCTGTCTTGCTGAGAGATTTACTATGGAAGAAATGTCTGTCTTGCTGAGAGAGTTTCTATAGAAAATGTCTATGTTTTGCTGAGAAATATTCTATAGAAAATTTGTCTGTCCTGCTGAGAGATTTTCTATAGAAAATGTGTCTGTCCTTCTCAGAGATCTACTATAGATAATCAGTCTGTTTTGCTGCGACTGTTTAGAAAATGTGTCTGTCTTGCTGAGAGATTTACTGTGAAAGAAATGTCTGTCTTGCTGGAAGAGTTTTTATAGAAAATATGTCTGTCTTGCTGAGAGCTTTTGTATAGAAAATGTGTCTGTCTTATAGAACATGTTTCTGTCTTGTTGTGAGATGTTCTATAGAAAATATGTCTGTCTTGCAGGTAGCTTTTCTATCGAAATTGTGTCAGTCTTTCTGAGCAATTTTCTATAGAAAATGTGTCTGTCTTTCCGATATCTTTTCTCATCTGTTTCGTATTTTCTACACAAAAATATTTTTATTAAACATTTTTTTTCAATAAATTTTCTCTTAAATTCTTTCAGAATTTATTTTTTAATGACCATCATGATTTTCTGTTTGCTATTATGAACACAAATTATTTCACAAGTACTTTGTTATTTGTCCTGCTGCTGCTGTTGCTGTTGTAAAAAATAGACCTCTTTACTTTCAATTGACATAATTCAATTCATTTTAACTTGAATATAATAAAGTCTGATTGCTTGTAATTAAATAACATTTATGTACTTTTGAAATTCAATTAAATGCCTAGAAGTATGCTTTAATTTATATTAAACAGCTGCTGTAGTTAATTATAACAGTTTAAACTTTAAAGTTTATGTTATAACATGAAAATGGTTTAAATTTTGAATAATTTAAAATTTTTAAAGACTGTGGTAAAATTTCAATTGATTACAACTTCTCACAGTCTTTAAATTTAATTTCCTTAAAAATTATGTTTAGTTTATTATTTTCTAGGGCTCCTTAAGTTAGGCAATATTTTATCATTTAACTTTACTATATTTTGCATAAAATTTAATGCTTCTATTAAAATTCTTTTTGTATAACCCTTTAATATAATAATTTTCTAATTTGTGTTTTCTTTAACAAACAACCAAAAACTAAAATAAATAAAAAACTTTATTATTTTCATTTTACTCTTTCAACTTCTATATTTTCTCATCTTTTTTTTCGGGTGGTAATTCATTAATTTCTTTATTTTTTAATACTAAAGTTTTACCACCACCATCACCTTCACATAAAATAAAACTACAAATGAAATACTTGTTACTGCAACTTTTAAAAAGAGTAACAAAAACAAACCATAGCATACTTTTAGTGCATTTTTCCTAGAGACTAACTTTTTTCCATAGAAAATATAGCAAAAGAGAAAACAAAGATATTATTATTAATATTTTTGTGCGCTCTACTATTTTACTTGTTTGTCAAACTACAAGACCAACTAAAACTAAAAATATTATTATTTATTTAATTCTTTTTGTTATTTTTATTCTCTTATTGAGGATTTTATTTTGTCATTTACACAAAGTTTTTCCTGTTTTGAAGTTGCTCTATTTTTGTTAGTTTTTCTTTAAAAGTATGCAACACAAAACTGCCATCCACATTTATGACAGTAATTATTGTTATTATTTCATTTGTGGTAACATAATTTAGCAAAAAAGAAAGCAAATTTCAATATTATTGTTAAATAATGGCAACAAATTGTAAATTAAAAAAAAGAAAAAAAAAAATACTTTAGGGTAATTGACAATATTTGTTTTTAAAAACAAAAGGAAATTTAAAGAAAATTTAGCAAAATTTTTGCATACTTTTCTCTCTCTTTCGGAGTGATTTTGTATCGAATTTTTTTCTCTTTGTTTGCGAGAGATTTTCTAAAGAAAAATTCTCTCTGTTTGCTAGAGATTGTCTATGGAAAGTGTCTCTCTGTTTGTGAGAGAGTTTCTATAGAAAATGTCTCTCTGTTTGAGAGAGATTTTTTATAGAATATTTTCTATAAAAAATCTCTCTCTTTGCCAGAGATTTTCTATGAAAAATATCTCTCTCTCTCTCTCTGCGAATGATTTTCTATAGATAGTGACTCTCTATTTGCGAGAGATTTTCTATAAAAAATGTCTCTCTGTTTGCTGGAGATTTTCTATATCTCTCTATTTGCGAGAGATTTTCTATAGGAAATATCTCTCTATTTGCGAGAGATTTTCTATAGAAAATATCTCTCTATTTGCGAGAGATTTTTTATAGAAAATATCTATTTGCGAGAGATTTTCTATAGAAAATATCTCTCTATCTATCTTTTCTATATCTCTCTATTTGCGAGAGATTTTCTATAGGAAATATCTCTCTATTTGCGAGAGATTTTCTATAGAAAATATCTCTCTATTTGCGAGAGATTTTTTATAGAAAATATCTATTTGCGAGAGATTTTCTATAGAAAATATCTCTCTATCTATCTTTTCTATATCTCTCTATTTGCGAGAGATTTTCTATAGGAAATATCTCTCTATTTGCGAGAGATTTTCTATAGAAAATATCTCTCTATTTGCGAGAGATTTTTTATAGAAAATATCTATTTGCGAGAGATTTTCTATAGAAAATATCTCTATATTTGCGAGAGATTTTCTATAGAAAATATCTCTCTATTTGCGAGAGGTTTTATATAGAAAATATCTCTCTGTTTGCTAGAGATTTTCTATAGAAAATATCTCTCTCTTTGCTAGAGATTTTCTATAGAAAATATCTCTCTCTTAGCAAGAAATTTTCTATAGAAAATATCTCTCTCTCTCTTTGCAAGAGATTTTCTGTAGAAAATATCTCTCTCTTTGCAAGAGATTTTCTATAGATAGTGACTCTCTATCTTTGCGAAAGATTTTGTATAGAAAATGTCTCTGTTTGCTAAAGATTTTCTATAGAAAATGTCTCTCTATTTGCGAGAGATTTTCTATAGAAAATGTGTCTCTGTTTTCTAGAGATTTTCTATAGATAGTGACTCTCTATTTGCGAGAAATTTTCTATAGAAAATGGTTCTCTGTTGTCTCTCTGGAGATTTTCTTTAGAAAATGTCTCTGTCTGCTAGAGATTTTCTATATAAAATATATCTCTGTTTGCGAAAGATTTTGTCTCTCTCTTTCCGGGATATTTCTTTTACTGAATCTAAAGTTAATTAAAATCATAACTAATATGTTGCCTACTTTAGGGAACTGTTTTTATTAGCTTACTTGAAGCCTGTGTATTGTATTGCAGTATGTTGCCGTTAATCAGGTGCTGTTTTACTGTTTTCAAATAAATACCCATCAAATAGTGTTGCCTACTTTTAGGCTGTTTTCTAGCTTTATAAAGTTAATTATAGTTTTAATTTTTTTTAATGTTTAAAAACATTCAAACGATTTTCATAACACAAAAAAACTGTTGCCTACTTTTTCGTTGTTATTACTTCAATTTCTCTTTCGTTACAAATATCCTTAAATAATCTCTCAACCATTAAACTAAGCTTACTTAAATCGTTAGCCAAAAAGCAAACAGAAACAAAACAAAAAATCTAAACTTCTAAACAACTCTTGCAATTTTTTTACTTGTTAAACCATTCTAGACATTGTTTCTCACAACAAAGCAGTAGGATAGAAAGAAAAAAGAAACTGCTTAAATAGGGGAAAAACGAAAAGAATAGAAGTTTTTTTTTGTTTGTATGCTTTTCTTTATTATTAAGACAGAAATAGAACTTCATTGTATACAAACTTGTAGATTTTTTTTGCTGAAATTTCATTGTGCTACATACAGATAATTGTGCGTGTAACAAGTTGAGACTAAATTTAAGAAAGAAACATGTTAACAAACTTTAGAATAGAACATGTGTTTTAATGGTAGTGGAAGGGGTGCGTATAAAGCAACCAACAAAAGTTAATTCTTTGCTATTTTTCGTTGTTGTCATTCTGTTGTTACTTACCTCCCCCCTTCACTTTTGTTAAATATTGTGTCTATTTAGTTTTCGGCAATGTTTGACACACAATACAAATATTTGTAACACGTAAAGGTTTTTTTTTTTTTTATTTTATTATCATTATGTGGGTGATATAATCTAAACGCATACAAAGAAATCTATACAATACAAAGGAATTTCTTTTTTAGTTTTTCTTTTTTTTTGAAATGAAAAAGAATTGAAGTTACATATTTAGAGATACGCATACAGGGCTGTCACTACGCCTACATTTTGGGGAAAAGTAATGAAAACTGGAGGAGGACAGTATTAATAGTAACATACGAGACATTATTTAAAAAGAATAGTCTAGTTTAAGGGAGACAAATAAAAGAAATTTCATTTCTTTCTCATTATTAAGTAAATTTATAAAATTTCCTTAAAGTAGGCAACAGTTTTTACTAATTCTACACTATAGGAGTCTATACTTTGTTAGCTTTTTACACACTTTGACATTACTCCCAAAAATATACAACGTTTTAGTTAAAACTTAAAATTAATTGCACAAGCCTAAAGTTAGGCAACATTTTTGTCTAGTTTACTCTTTTAGCTTAAAATTCTTCTTAAGTTGAGCTTAATTTCAATAGATTTTAATAAAACTCTTTGTAAATAATGTCACTTAACACCTTCTACACATCAACTACTTTTCTGTCACAGAAAAATTATACAAAGAAAATAGATTTTTCTCTCTACTCCATAAAAGTTCTTTCTTTCATTTCTTCATTCTTTATTTATTTTAATTTTATTTATTATATAAAATTTTTGTTGTTTGGATTTTTATTTATTTTTTGTTTTCGGCAAGAAAGAGAAAATTAAATAAAGTCTTTGTTTTGTTCGAAAATGTTTGTTAAATAAATGGCAGAGAACTGCAAAATCATGCTCTAGCAAGGACAAAAAAAAAAAACGTATGTGAAAAATTTCTTGTTTTTATGTTTTCTTCTGTATTTACCAAATAAGTAGAACAAATAACCTTTTGTTCCTATTGTATGTGGACGGGGATCTTTTTCTCTTACAAGTTTTTGCTTTTTGTCAAGAAAAAAAAAGAAAAACATAACAAAGCTGGTAAAAACGCTGGTTTTAAATAATAATATAACCTTAAACAAAAAGCGGGAAATAAGTACAATAGTACGCATTTACAGGCATACTTTCAGGCGTTCATATGTGGTACGCCTTAGTACAGGGTTTAAAAGCTATAGAGTTAAATTTCTTTTTATAATATTTTTTTATATAAAAACTATTTGTAGGTTAAAGAGTTTTTCTTTTGTCAAAAAGTTTGATTCATTACGACTTCAACTCAAGCAGAATTTTTCTCTTACATAACGAGAGTGAAAAGCAAAAAAAAAAAACATATATTAAAAACTTTTGCAATGAAATCATAAAGAAAGAAGAAATCGTATTACTTTGTGGGAAAAGTTTGGATAAAGAAATATTAAAATTAAAACTAAGGAATAGCAACAGCTTGGAAAACATTGAGTAAATTATAAAATGCCTTAAAATATGCTATCAATAAGTTCACCCTACTATTACGGTTAGTTCTGTTCTAGTTCTGTTAAAGTTCTGTTCTAGTTCTGCACTAGTTCTGTTCTAGTTCTGTTCTAGTTCTGTTCTAGTTCTGTTCTAGTTCTGTTCTAGTTCTGTTCTAGTTCTGTTCTAGTTCTGTTCTAGTTCTGTTCTAGTTCTGTTCTAGTTCTGTTCTAGTTCTGTTCTAGTTCTGTTCTAGTTCTGTTCTAGTTCTGTTCTAGTTCTGTTCTAATTCTGTTCTAATTCTGTTCTAGTTCTGTTCTAGTTATGTTCTACTTCTAGTTCTGTTCTAGTTATGTTCTAGTTCTAGTTCTGTTCTAATTCTGTTCTAGTTATGTTCTAGATCTAATTCTGTTCTAATTCTGTTCTAGTTCTGTTCTAGTTCTGTTCTAGTTCTGTTCTAGTTCTGTTCTAGTTCTGTTCTAGTTCTGTTCTAGTTCTGTTCTAGTTCTGTTCTAGTTCTGTTCTAGTTCTGTTCTAGTTCTGTTCTAGTTCTGTTCTAGTTATGTTCTAGTTCTGTTCTAGTTCTGTTCTAGTTCTGTTCTAGTTCTGTTCTAGTTCTGTTCTAGTTCTGTTCTAGTTCTGTTCTAGTTCTGTTCTAGTTCTGTTCTAGTTCTGTTCTAGTTCTGTTCTAGTTTTGTTCTAATTCTGTTCTAGTGCTGTTCTAGTTCTGTTCTAGTTCTGTTCTAGTTCTGTTCTAGTTCTGTTCTAGTTCTGTTCTAGTTCTGTTCTAGTTCTGTTCTAGTTCTGTTCTAGTTCTGTTCTAGTTCTGTTCTAGTTCTGTACTAGTTCTAGTTCTGTTCTAGTTCTGTTCTAGTTCTGTTCTAGTTCTGTTCTAGTTCTGTTCTAGTTCTGTTCTAGTTCTGTTCTAGTTCTGTTCTAGTTCTGTTCTAGTTCTGTTCTAGTTCTGTTCTAGTTCTGTTCTAGTTCTGTTCTAGTTCTGTTCTAGTTCTGTTCTAGTTCTGTTCTAGTTCTGTTCTAGTTCTGTTCTAGTTCTGTTCTAGTTCTGTTCTAGTTCTGTTCTAGTTCTGTTCTAGTTCTGTTCTAGTTCTGTTCTAGTTCTGTTCTAGTTCTGTTCTAGTTCTGTTCCAGTTCTGTTCTAGTTCTGTTCTAGTTCTGTTCTAGATCTGTTCTTCTTCTAGTCTGTTTTAATTTTGTTCTAGTACAGTTCCTACATTTTCTCAAAAGGTTGGTTGGTTATTTTTCTTCATATTAATATTTCTAATAATAATTATCTTTTATATTTTTCTCATTTCTTTACAGCTCATAAATAATACAACATAATATAAATATCATAAAATTTATAAATTACATAATTAAAGCAAAGCAAACACTTGTTAAAAATAAAAATCCATATAATTTTTTTAGCCAAAAAATTAAATAATATTAGGTCTCCAAATTTTCAAAAAAAAAATTTCTTTATTTCCAAAAGAAAACCTTAAGAGTAAAACAGAGTATTATGCTAACAGGTAAAGCTACTACAACCTAACTAACGACAACAATTTCTTTCTACAAATTTATTTTCACGCTCTGCAACACCTCTCCACCCCTCAATTACAACCCAAACTACACACACACACCTGTTTTCGATTTTAATTATAACATCTTTTGGGGGCTTCTCAAAACAATAACGACCTTGTTATTTGTTATTGCACAAACAAAAAAACATCTTTCACGTAAACCATTTAAATATGATGACAAATTAAAACTTGCTAACCGAAAAACTTACTACTGTATTGCTGTTTTACTTACAACGCCCGCCTATTTTGGGGTTAACATTATTTAATTGTTGTGGATTTTTGGCCAAAAAACACCTTAACAAACTCCATTTTGTTTGTGAAATGAAAATGGCTTTTATTTTATTAAATATTGCGTGACACATGCCATAAATATGTTTTATTTTGTTTGTTTTAAACAAAATATTAATACTTGGTCCCGTATAAAAATTCGTCGTCGACAACAAACACAACAACAAAAAATATCAATCAATTAAAACCAACTAAATGTTTTTGCTGCAATGCTGCTAATGATGATGATGACATCGCATCTATTAACCCATCTTGTTATATCCGATGATTTTCGGCTTAAACATTTAAATAATCAAATCATATTAATCAACGACTGAAATCTATAACAAAAAATAAAAATAATAAATAAATTGTATTAAAACTAAAAAAAAACTTTTTTATAACTTCACTAAAATACATATTAACTAACAAAAATTAAAAAACAAAAAAATTATATATAAAATTTTTTAACCCTCTGCACTTTATAATTTATTTGTCTATATTATGATTTCACCTGGTCAATCTCTTTCAACTCTACCTAACAACTCAAACCTACAGCTTAAAAGCAACAACTATTAACCCTCTTTTTGTAAACGAAAACAAACATAAACGTCATTATAAAATTATCAACGATTTATAACTTAAATATATATATATATATTTTACTAGCCATAGAGTAAGTCTAGTAAAAAACTTCTGTACAAAACATCTCCAAACCAAAAAAAAATCTACTCTTCATATTGTACATATCACAATCCAAAAAAAAAAAAGAAAAACTAAAAATATCTTCCATTTATAACTAAAAATTGCCACAATTCTGTTGCACCATTGTTAAAAGGTTGTTTGTTGTCGTCTTTGTATATATAGTTTTAAAAACCGACAACAAGACGTCTAAAATCCAACAGCAACAGCAGCAGCAGTAGTAGTGGTAGCAAGCGTACAGCAAGTGTTATACAACAATTTGTTGCCACTTATTGTGCCTCCTTAAAAGTTACACTCTTGTGTGTGTGTGTGTATATTTGTGTGAGAGTTTGTTTGTTGGTTGTAAATAATGGGGCTGCAAATGGCAGCATTGCCAACAGCAGCCAATTATGTTGCAGTAACACTCCTAGCGTTGTTGATCTGGACGCCACATGTTATAGATGCAGTCCGTGAGTACAAAAAAAAATATATATTTAAATTTACCATAATTTTTTTATAAAACTATATTTAGCAAAGTGATTAAATTAAAATAAGTTATCTTTAAATTTAAGTTAAGTATTTTTTTTTTTTTTTTTTCTAAAAAAACCCTAAAAGTTTACTTCACTTTTGATATATTTAAAAGAAAAAAATTATATGACACTCATTATAAAATTTAAGATCTGCAATTAAAAGACAAGCATAGCAAACATTATTAGCCCTTAATATATACTTCAGTTTTTTTTTAATTTTGAAGGAATATTCCGCTTCGGATCCGGTAAAAATTGAGATCAGTATAAGGCACTTCAAAATGTTCAGTTCTAGCTCAGTTCTATTTCAGTTCTAGTTCAAATCTAGTTCAGTTCTAGTTCAGTTCTAGTTCAGTTCTAGTTCAGTTCTAGTTCAGTTCTAGTTCAGTTCTAGTTCAGTTCTAGTTCAGTTCTAGTTCAGTTCTAGTTCAGTTCTAGTTCAGTTCTAGTTCAGTTCTAGTTCAGTTCTAGTTCAGTTCTAGTTCTGTTCTAGTTCTGTTCTAGTTCTGTTCTAGTTCTGTTCTAGTTCTGTTCTAGTTCAGTTCTAATCAGTTCTAGTTCAGTTCTAGTTCAGTTCTAGTTCTGTTCTAGTTCAGATTTAATCAGTTCTAGTTCAGCTCTAGTTATGTTCTAGTTCTGTTCTAGTTCTGTTCTAGTTCTGTTCTGTTCTAGTTCTGTTCTATTCTAGTTCTGTCCTATTTCTGTTCTAGTTCTGTTCTAGTTCTGTTCTAGTTCTGTTCTAGTTCTGTTCTAGTTCTGTTCTTGTTCTGTTCTGTTCTAGTTCTGTTCTAGTTCTGTTCTAGTTCTGTTCTAGTTCTGTTCTAGTTCTGTTCTAGTTCTGTTCTAGTTCTGTTCTAGTTCTGTTCTAGTTCTGTCCTAGTTCTGTCCTAGTTCTGTTCTAGTTCTGTTCTAGTTCAGTTCTAGTTCAGTTCTAGTTCTGTTCTAGTTCTGCTCTAGTTCTGTTCTAGTTCTGTTCTAGTTCTGTTCTAGTTCTGTTGTAGTTCTGTTCTAGTTTTGTTATAGTTCTGTTCCAGTTCTGTTCTAGTTCAGTTCTAGTACTAGTTCTGTTCTAGTTCTGTTCTAGTTCTGTTCTAGTTCTGTTTCTAGTTCTGTTCTGTTCTAGTTCTGTTCTAGTTCTGTTCTAGTTCTAGTTCTGTTCTAGTTCTGTTCTAGTTCTGTTCTAGTTCTGTTCTAGTTCTGTTCTAGTTCTGTTCTAGTTCTGTTCTAGTTCTGTTCTAGTTCTGTTCTAGTTCTGTTCTAGTTCTGTTCTAGTTCTGTTCTAGTTCTGTTCTAGTTCTGTTCTAGTTCTGTTCTAGTTCTGTTCTAGTTCTGTTCTAGTTCTGTTCTAGTTCTGTTCTAGTTCTGTTCTAGTTCTATTCTAGTTCTGTTCTAGTTCTAGTTCTAGTTCTGTTCTAGTTCTGTTCTAGTTCTGTTCTAGTTCTGTTCTAGTTCTGTTCTAGTTCTGTTCTAGTTCTGTCTAGTTCTGTTCTAGTTCTGTTCTAGTTCTGTTCTAGTTCTGTTCTAGTTCTGTTCTAGTTCTGTTCTAGTTCTAGTTGTCTAGTTCTGTTCTAGTTCTGTTCTAGTTCTGTTCTAGTTCTGTTCTAGTTCTGTTCTAGTTCTGTTCTAGTTCTGTTCTAGTTCTGTTCTAGTTCTGTTCTAGTTCTGTTCTAGTTCTGTTCTAGTTCTGTTCTAGTTCTGTTCTAGTTCTGTTCTAGTTCAGTTCTAGTTCTGTTCTAGTTCTCTTCTAGTTATGTTTAGTTCTGTTCTAGTTCTGTTCTAGTTTTGTTCTAGTTCTGTTCTAGTTCTGTTCTAGTTCTGCTCTAGTTCTGTTCTAGTTCTGTTCTAGTTCTGTTCTAGTTCTGTTCTAGTTCTGTTCTAGTTCTGTTCTAGTTCTGATCTAGTTCAGTTCTAGTTCAGTTCTAGTTCTGTTCTAGTTCTGTTCTAGTTCTGTTCTAGTTCTGTTCTAGTTCTGTTCTAGTTCTGTTGTAGTTCTGTTCTAGTTTTGTTATAGTTCTGTTCCATTTCTGTTTTAGTTCTCTTCTAGTTCTGTTCCAGTTCTGTTTTAGTTCAGTTCTAGTTCTGTTTTAGTTGTAGTTCTTGTCTAGTTCAATTCTAGTTCTGTTCAATTTTGGTTAAGTGCATTTCTAGCCCTGTTCCAGAATTGAACTTGTAACAGAACAAAAACTGAGCCACTTTTACTTTCCTCTCTTATTAAATTTTCAGATCTGTTTGAGTTTTAATTTGTTTAACACCCACACATATGCTGCAGTTTATAGTTTTTTTAACTGTACGTTTAGTTAATATTAGCAAACGCAATATGAATAACATTTGCCAGTGTTGTTTGTTTAACCTACTTTTTGGTAGCATGCCGCCGAAACTTTTCTAATTACTATGCTTTATTTTGCTGCGCTGCTGCAGCTATCTCTTTTTTTTTTTCTCCATATACATATACATATATTGTTTTTTTTATATAGAATATATTTAATTTTTTGTGCAGAAAACTAACATTTTATAATTTTAAAATGAGTGCAAATGAATGTTAAAGTATAATAAAACTTGGGTGAAAACTAGCGTAGAAAATTATTAAAAAAATAAATGATTATATATGTATGAAGCTTAATCAACAAAGTTGTTAGCAAACTACTGTGTTCTGTTTCCTTTTTTTACATTCTATTCAATCCATCTGATAAATATTAAAGATTTTTTTGTTTAATATTCATTAGTAATGGAATTTATAATATGGAGCAAGGAAGTAAGAAAAAAAGTTTTGTACTCATTATATTTTTAGTAAGTAGAATAAAGAGAAATGTTATTTAAAAACTAGTAACAGAAATAAAAGAGGCAGTTAAGTGTGTAAGGCTGGAGGAATTGTTAAGATACTCTTTAGTTTAAACTAAAGAAAAATTATTGATAATTGAATAAAATAAAACTTGTGTTTTTTAAAATTTTTTTCACCTAAAAGTAGGCACCACTTTTCCTTAACTAACCTCTTTTTTAAAACTTTTCTGTAAGCAGTTTTTCTTAACATATGCGCTAATTGAAAATATTCTACATTAACACATAATAATTTCATTTGTGTGATAAAAAATGCTTTAAAACTTATACCCAACCACTTACCCAAGGCAACAAAAGGAAAAAATCATTATATGAACTCCGTCTGATCCCTACACTTGTTATGTTTTTTTTTTTTATCTGGTTTCAGTTCGTTGTGAAACCATTTAGCCGTAAGGAAGCATTTAAAATACCATAACTGCTAGTTACAAAAGCAGCAACAACACACACAAAAAAATCCTAGTAAAAAATAAACGACAAATTAAAAAAAGTATAGCATAAGCCTAAAGCTATGCTATAGAAAAGAGAGCAGGAATAATACATACTCATATACTATACTTTCTTTTCATAAGACTTAATGCACAATGATGATGTATTATTATTTTTTTATACTTTTTTTTGGTAAGAAATGTCGTTGTTGTTATCATTATTGTAGTTGTTGCAAAAAGAAGACCAATGGCCCTAAGCCTAGGCTTAAGCATTTACCACCACATACACACAATACATAACCAAGGCAACAACAGCATTATAATGTTTAAATACCAACTACAATAAAGCAAACAAAAAACGAATAAATAAAATAAAAATTGAGTTAAATGTTTTATGAGTCTAAAGGGAATATCAGTTTTTTTTTTTTTGGATCTTAATACAGCACTTGGCACAAGCAATATTTTGTTGTTGGAGTTTTTAAGAAGAAGATACAAAATTAGCTATACAACAGTCAAAAACACTGACCCTGCACAAAAATAATATTTATACGAATTTAATACTTATTGCTTAGGAATTAGTTAAATAGGAAAATAATGTTGTTGAAGGAAATTTGTGGAGAATAATATTTTGTTGGAAATTATGCTAAGGAATTAGTTGTATCATATCGATCTTATTGGATGATGAAAAAAGGTTATTGGCCTTGTTGTAAGATTTAATGTTGTATAAAAACTTTCGACAAATTTCTTTAACATATTTAAAGAAAATGAAATATATAACAGTTCATTTTTAGTTCAGTTCTAGTTCAGTTTTAGTTCAGTTCTAGTTCAGTTCTAGTTCAGTTCTAGTTCAGTTCTAGTTCAGTTCTAGTTCAGTTCTAGTTCAGTTCTAGTTCAGTTCTAGTTCAGTTCTAGTTCAGTTCTAGTTCAGTTCTAGTTCAGTTCTAGTTCAGTTCTAGTTCAGTTCTAGTTCAGTTCTAGTTCAGTTCTAGTTCAGTTCTAGTTCAGTTCTAGTTCAGTTCTAGTTCAGTTCTAGTTCAGTTCTAGTTCAGTTCTAGTTCAGTTCTAGTTCAGTTCTAGTTCAGTTCTAGTACAGTTCTAGTTCGGTTCTGGGACAGTTCTAGTTCAGTTCTAGTTCAGTTCTAGTTCAGTTCTAGTTCAGTTCTAGTTCAGTTCTAGTTCAGTTCTAGTTCAGTTCTAGTTCAGTTCTAGTTCAGTTCTAGTTCAGTTCTAGTTCAGTTCTAGTTCTAGTTCAGTTCTAGTTCAGTTCTAGTTCAGTTCTAGTTCAGTTCTAGTTCAGTTCTAGTTCAGTTCTAGTTCAGTTCTAGTTCAGTTCTAGTTCAGTTCTAGTTCAGTTCTAGTAGTTCTAGTTCAGTTCTAGTTCAGTTCTAGTTCAGTTCTAGTTCAGTTCTAGTTCAGTTCTAGTTCAGTTCTAGTTTCAGTTCTAGTTTCAGTTCTAGTTCAGTTCTAGTTCAGTTCTAGTTCAGTTCTAGTTCAGTTCTAGTTCAGTTCTAGTTTTCAGTTCTAGTTCAAGTTCTAGTTCAGTTCTAGTTCAGTCAGTTCTCAGTTCAGTTCTAGTTCAGTTCTAGTTCAGTTCTAGTTCAGTTCTAGTTCAGTTTCTATTTCAGTTCTAGTTGAGTTCTAGTTCAGTTCTAGTTCAGTTCTAGTTCAGTTCTAGTTCTAGTTCTAGTTTAGTCTAGTTCAGTACTAGTTCAGTTCTAGTTCAATTCTAGTTCAGTTCAGATCAGTTTTAGATCAGATCTAGTTCAGTTCTAGTTCTTCAGTTTTAGTTCAGTTCTAGTTCAGTTCTAGTTCAGTTCTAGTTCAGTTCTAGTTCAGTTCTAGTTCAGTTCTAGATCAGTTCTAGTTCAGTTCTAGTTCAGTTCTAGTTCAGTTCTAGTTCAGTTCTAGTTCAGTTCTAGTTCAGTTCTAGTTCAGTTCTAGTTCAGTTCTAGTTCAGTTCTAGTTCAGTTCTAGTTCAGTTCTAGTTCAGTTCTAGTTCAGTTCTAGTTCAGTTCTAGTTCTATTCTAGTTCAGTTCTAGTACAGTTCTAGTTCAGTTTTAGTACAGTTCTAGTTCTGTTTGAGTTCAGTTCTAATTCTGGGTCAGTTCTAGTTCTGTTCTTGTTTTTTCTTTAATAAATTTTTTGTGACTTTCCCTAAAAGTATGCTTTAGTTTTTCTTAAACTAAATTTTCCTTGATTCCCCTGCAATTATGCTTTAGTTTTACTCAGTATGATTTCACATAAATAATTATGATTAATTATATTTTCATTTCATGTATTCCACTCCTTTAAATTATTCTTATAAAATTTGCCAAATTTAAATCTATTTAAATTTCTCTCCCTGAAATATGCTTTATATTTACTTTTATGAAAATAAAAGTTGTTTTTTTAACAAATATTCTTTTAAATTAAGTTATAAATTTTAATTTCTTTCTTAAAGATTCTCCATCCCCTTCTCACACCCAGTCTTTTTACAACTAAAACTTGTATTAATTTGTGTTTTTGGAAACAAAATCTGATGTCATTCAAACCTAAATAAATACTGATCAAATGTATCTCTTACTCTCTGTTTAAGTTGTGTTTAATTATAAACTTTGTATTTTATATTACAATATTCTATTTCCTTTTTGTGAGTATGTGCGTGTTTACAGATAACTCCAAGTATTTTGTAGTCTATCTTAAGGGGGTATAAAATTAAATGCAATTAGGTTTTACTATACACAAGCAACTGTAGGTTTCAAAATACTGCAAAAAGGACACATTTAATAATTACAATACAATTTACAATATATTTGCAAATTGTAGAAATTTTGCAACAAATGTATGTTATATGAAGTTATATAGATATCTTGAATTAGAAAGGAAATAAGTTTTGTTTTGAAACTAAAACTACAATTTACACAAGTAATAGCAAACAGTGGGAAACAAATCGGATATGAATACTTGGTCTGTTAAGTTCTTTCAAAAGAAAAAGAGTACCATCATATCTAATTCAGAAGTTTAAACTGATCAAATTCAGTTTAAGACATATTTAGATGTGGTTCTAGTATGTTTGCTTTTATTACTCACTGTATTTGCTTACAAATATATACATTTTTTGTATGCATTTTGTTGATGTATTTATATTTGTAACTCAATTATAGAGAATAACATTTTTAATCAAACTAAATAAGAATGATCAAAAACTGTATATAAGATATAAACACTTACTCAAAGTTACATTTATAAAATGAAAAATAAATTTACAATTTTATACAAAAACCTCAGCAATACTTACACATAAATGTCTATGGCTCCATTAATGTATGTGAACTTTAACATATTTCGTTGTATGCAGGCAAATACATTTACATGGTATAACAAAACTATTAAGGAAAATTCTATACGTATAGATTTTCCCTCTTTGGTCAAGTGTCAATCATGTATTTACTATGTATGTATATGTGTATTTATGTGTAGCTTCAAAACAAAATATACAATGTATTTGCTGTAGACCGACCGCATTTGCTATATGATCGTCAAAACATTTAACCTATCACATGCAATGGCTTTATGTAGTACATATAGATGTAGACACATACATAACTGGACGTACATACATACATATGTATGTATATAGTATAATCAGTACCACCATTAGGTTATATACTTTTCATAATGTATACACACACATTCATGAAAATTTACTTATAAACTTCAATTGATTAAAACTTCAAAATCATTGGCAATCTAACAAACGATAAATACATTTGATGTTGTCAATTTCTCTCGCTTTAAACAGACGATACAGAGGCCAACATAGTTGTAGATATACATTTACACATACACATACATAGGGATATACTAGATGTAAGGAGTGTAGCATATAGCAAGGCGCTTTGGGTTGGGTATAAAATATGCACAACAGTGATGTATTTTTTATAGATTTAGTTCAGGATTCCAGTGCCGTCTTGTTCTTAGTTCTAGTCCTGTTCTAGTTCTGTTTAGTTCTGTTCTAGTTCTGTTCTAGTTCTGTTCTAGTTCTGTTCTAGTTCTGTTCTAGTTCTGTTCTAGTTCTGTTCTAGTTCTGTTCTAGTTCTGTTCTAGTTCTGTTCTAGTTCTGTTCTAGTTCTGTTCTAGTTCTGTTCTAGTTCTGTTCTAGTTCTGTTCTAGTTCTGTTCTAGTTCTGTTCTAGTTCTGTTCTAGTTCTGTTCTAGTTCTGTTCTAGTTCTGTTCTAGTTCTGTTCTAGTTCTGTTCTAGTTCTGTTCTAGTTCTGTTCTAGTTCTGTTCTAGTTCTGTTCTAGTTCTGTTCTAGTTCTGTTCTAGTTCTGTTCTAGTTCTGTTCTAGTTCTGTTCTAGTTCTGTTCTAGTTCTGTTCTAGTTATATTCTAGTTCTGTTCTAGTTCTGTTTTAGTTCTGTTTTAGTTCTGTTCTAGTTCTGTTTTAGTTCTGTTCTGTTCTAGTTCTGTTCTAGTTCTGTTCTAGTTCTGTTCTAGTTCTGTTCTAGTTCTGTTCTAGTTCTGTTCTAGTTCTGTTCTAGTTCTGTTCTAGTTCTGTTCTAGTTCTGTTCTAGTTCTGTTCTAGTTCTGTTCTAGTTCTGTTCTAGTTCTGTTCTAGTTCTGTTCTAGTTCTGTTCTAGTTCTGTTCTAGTTCTGTTCTAGTTCTGTTCTAGTTCTGTTCTAGTTCTGTTCTAGTTCTGTTCTGTTCTAGTTCTGTTCTAGTTCTGTTCTGTTCTAGTTCTGTTCTAGTTCTGTTCTAGTTCTGTTCTAGTTCTGTTCTAGTTCTGTTCTAGTTCTGTTCTAGTTTGTTCTAGTTCTGTTGTAGTTCTGTTCTAGTTCTGTTGTAGTTCTGTTTTAGTTTTGCTTTATCCTACTTAACTAGTTCCGTTTTATTTCCTTACTCTTTCACTATCCTAAACCTAATTTCTAATTTACGCCTTCCCTCTCACTTTGACGAAATGTCTTCATATGTGAGGTTTCCTGTTTAAGCGCCTGTATTTATGCATTTGACTATTTTGCTAAATTGTTGTGTTCCCTTCTAATAGCCTGATGATTGTGTGTGTGTGCGCCTATATATGCATATGTGTTGTAATTGTGAAACGATTGCTTTTAACTTCACTTAAATACCCACAAAATTTGAAAACGGGATTTTAGCAAAATTGACATTTTAATCATACCAACTCATCTCATTTCCCCAGTAAGAAAAAAACTGTGAAAAAGAAAGCAAAAACTTCATAAATGTGTTAAGCTGGCCTTTATCAACATCAGTTTTTCTGGCCTTATACCAAGAAAGGCCAAATCTAGCCTTAAATAGTGTCAGCCTTTTCTACATTTTCGGCTACTGTTGCCTACATTTTGGCTTTACCATTCCATTATAATGAACTGATGAGAAATTATGGAATTGTGCTGTCATTTGTTTTTGCCATTCAATCGTTTTGTAATGACCAGAAGATTGAAATATTATAGAGCTAATAAAGGAAACTGTTTTATCTGGGGAAATAGATTTTAAGGTGGTTTTTTGAGAAGATTTTAAAATTAAAGCATACTTGAAGGGGTGAAGAGAGATTGTGTTTAAGGCAGTGAACATTTTTTGCAATAGTTTGTTATTTCCCAATAAAATTTTGTTAGAGTTTTTAAGGCAAAATTAAATTTTTGTTATTTTATTTAAATTTTTTCTTTAATAAAATATTATATTTTTCTGTTTACATTTTTTTCCACAATTTTATAGAAAACAACTTTCAAAAACACCTCAAAAAATATGAAAATATTTCACACAACAAAATTTATTTAACCATAACAAATACTTTTCGTCTACTAACTAACACCCCTTTTTTAAATATTTAGCATAGCATAGTTTTAGGTCTGTAAATTATTTATTTATAGAAAAAAAAAAGAAAGCAACTTTAAAATTTTGTTATTTCACACTCCAACCATGACCTCAAATATAAATATTACAACCTCAAAGCCAATTAGTAGAAAATTGTTTTCCACTACAAATAAAAATAGCAGACCAAAAAATATTTTGTTTAAAATTTACAAATATTTACAAAAAATAAATACTGAAATACAAATAAAAAATGTGCAAATAAATTGGTCAAATTAAAACTAAAAAAACTTTCTTAGGTTTGCAAACAATACAAGCATTAGGCCATAAATTGCAACACCTAAAAGTATGCAAATACACAAATGCCACAAAGTAAGCAATTAAATATTATTGTTTGAAAAAGAGTTTTAAAATAAAATTTAAAAGACTGTTCTACAGTCCGGACTATAGACTGTTCAATAGTCCAGACTATAGACTGTTCTATAGTCCAGACTATAGACTGTTCTATAGTCCAGACTATAGACTGTTCTATAGTCCAGACTATAGACTGTTCTATAGTCCAGACTACAGACTGTTCTATAGTCCAGACTACAGACTGTTCTATAGTCCAGACTATAGACTGTTCTATAGTCCAGACTATAGACTGTTCTATAGTCCAGACTATAGACTGTTCTATAGTCCAGACTATAGACTGTTCTATAGTCCAGACTATAGACTGTTCTATAGTCCAGACTATAGACTGTTCTATAGTCCAGACTATAGACTGTTCAATAGTCCAGACTATAGACTATTCTATAGTCCAGACTATAGACTGTTCTATAGTCCAGACTATAGACTGTTCTATAGTCCAGACTACAGACTGTTCTATATTTCAGACTATAGACTGTTCTATAGTCCAGACTATAGACTGTTCTATAGTCCAGACTATAGACTGTTCTATAGTCCAGACTATAGACTGTTCTATAGTCCAGACTATAGACTGTTCTATAGTCCAGACTATAGACTGTTCTATAGTCCAGACTATAGACTGTTCTATAGTCCAGACTATAGACTGTTCTATAGTCCAGACTGTAGACTGTTCTATAGTCCAGACTGTAGACTGTTCTATAGTCCAGACTATATACTGTTCTATAGTTCAGACTATAGACTGTTCTATAGTCCAGACTATAGACTGTTCTATAGTCCAGACTATAGACTGTTCTATAGTCCAGACTATAGACTGTTCTATAGTCCAAACTATATACTGTTCTATAGTCCAGACTGTAGACTGTTCTATAGTCCAGACTATAGACTGTTCTATAGTCCAGACTAAAGACTGTTCTATAGTCCAGACTATAGACTGTTCTATAGTCCAGACTACAGACTGTTCTATAGTCCAGACTATAGACTGTTCTACAGTCCAGACTATAGACTGTTCTATAGCCCAGACTATAGACTGTTCTACAGTCCAGACTATATACTGTTCTACAGTCCAGACTATAGACTGTTCTATATCCCAGACTATAGATTGTTCTACAGTCCAGACGATAGAATGTTCTATAGCCCAGACTATAGACTGTTCTGTAGTCCAGACTATAGACTATTCTATGGTCCAGACTATAGACTGTTCTATAGTTCAGACTATATTCTATAGTCCAGATCGTAGATATGTTTATAGTTGAGCATTATTTGTGAAAAATATATAGTATTGTTTAAGGTATGAAGTTTCTAAAAAATGTGTAGCATAGTGTTTGGAGAATACTGTTTATTTATAAATAAATGTTTAATAATGCCTAAACTGTTAATATATAAATTATTTAGTTTGAATATCTTTCATCTCAGCAATTGAAAGCTACAGATTATTTAAACACAGCTGCGATTTCCTACCCAACTACTTTCTCTTTACATTCCCCCCCCCCCTTTAACAAAACTAAATCTTAAGTTTAACATTGAGTACCATAATTTATTGCAGTAATTTTGTTTAATTATTAATAAGTAAAATTTATATAAATCTACAAATACTTGTCCAAATGAGAGAAATGAAACGAAAACGAAAACTTTTCTCTATCAAATAAATGAAACGAATACATACATCATTTAGCAAACAGCTTAACAAATATTTAATGATTTATTTCTTAGCATACAGCCAAGGCGATGCGAAACGTAAAGGGGGGATAGAAAGAGAGACACAAAGGAGCAGCAACCTGTTTTATAAACTGCCTGCTCTCACACTCTTCTTTCCTACATCCCTTCACATTAAAGGCGATTATTTGTTTAGGAAGTTAATAGTAAAGATAATATTCAGTAGATTTCAGTTTTTGTTTTTCTTCTCAAACCAAAAACCTGGTTTTGGTAGTTTAGTTAAGGTAATGAAGTGACATAAAATAAAATTAACACAAATGGGTGTTTATTATACGTTTAGATCATGTGCTGGACCGCTGGACTCATATGTTACAGTTTTGTTATGTTATTACTGCGAATTTTGTACATTTTCCTGTTTTTTCAAAAATTTTCGTTTTGTAATTTTTTCCTTTTTAGGTTTTTTGTTCACATGTTGTATTTTTGTTTAATTTATGGTTATTTTTAGTAGTGTTCTATTATTTAGATTTATTACCCACAAAAACAAAATTTTTGGTGTATATTTTTAGGGGAAAAAAATCAACAGACAGTTTTTGTTAAATGTTTTTTGCTGTGGCGCTTCATTCATATTAGACAAATATATGAGTTGGTATTTATTAAAATTTGTAATCATTTTTCATGCAATGAAGTAATAGAAAGAAGAGTTTTTGTTAATAGACAGAAATTTATTTAAGAGATGGAATTTTAGCAGCATAAAACATTTAAAGACCAGCTTTTGGGTAAATTTTTTAAAGAACTTGATCATTTTAAAAAACTATAATAAAATTTATGGCATTTTTCATGTTTTTATATCAAAACTATTGCCTATATTAAGGTTTTTACTCTTCTCTTAATGTTAAAGCCTACTTTTAGGCTTGCCGTATTATTGTTAATTCTTAGCAGCAGCCTTTAAATCTTAATTTAATTTTTAAAACTTTAAATCTCACTTTTAGGACGTTTACCTTTTTTTCGTTTTTCATCCCTATCTAACATAAACATTCCAGCAATTGCACTCTTGAAAGTCCTTAATTTTTTCCACTTGTTATTTTTTTTTTCTTCTTTTGCTTCCAGTACGTGTAGAAAAATCATTTTCATTTTGTATTGCCATCATTAACTTTAAAAGTAAAACAATAGCAGCACATTTCAACTTCCAACACAAATAGGAAACTATAAAAATAACACTTGGCTATAACAAGAATAAGAGGAAAAGCAAACGAAGACAAGATTGAAGGAAACGAAAAGAAATGGCAGGACTCTATAAGTCATAGTTTAAATTTTTCGATAAATTTCGAAACTGTCTATAATGTGGACTACAAAACTGTCTCAGTCATATATCTGACTATAGAACCTGCTATAGTCTCGACTATAGAACTGTAGATTGATTCGACTTTAGAAATGTCTATAGCTTGACTATTGAACTGTCTACAGTCTGGACTATAGAACTTTTGAATGTTTCGACTATAGAACTGTCTGTAATCTTGACTATAGCCTCTATAGGCTATAGTCTTGATAGTGCTGTCTTGACTATAGCACTATCTCTTGTCTCGACTATAAAACTGTGTATAGTCTTGACTATAGAGCTGCATACAGTCTTGACTACTGAGCTGTCTATAGTCTGAACTATAGATCTCTCTATTGCCTCGACTATAGAGATGTCTATAATCTTGACTATAGCCTCTATAGGCCGACTATAAGCTGTCTATAGTATCCACTATATAGCTATATATAGTCTTGACTATAGAGCTATCTACACTCTTGACTATAAAGCTGACTATAGTCTGTACTATAGAACTGTCTATAGTCTCGATTATAGAATTGTGTATAGTCTCGACTATAGAACTGTCTATAGCCTCGGCTATAGAACTCTCTATAGTCTCGACTATAGAACTGTCTATAGTCTCTACTATAGAGCCGTGCATAGTGTCGACTATAGAACTGTGTATAATCTCGACGATAGATTTGTCTATAGTCTCGACTATAGAACTGTGCATAATCTCGACGATAGATCTGTCTGTAGTCTTGACTATAGAGATGTCTATAGTCTCGACTATAAAGCTGTTTACAGTCTCGACTATTTAGATCTCTATAGAGCTCTGACTACTTATAAAGCTGTCTATAGTCTTGACTATAAATCTGCATAGAGTCTTGACTACAGAGCTGTCTATAGTCTTGACTATATATCTCTCTATTGCCACGACTATAGAGATGTCTATAGTCTTTACTATAGTCTCTTTAGTCCAACTATATGCTGTCTATAGTATCTACTATATAGCTATATATAGTCTTGGCTATATAGCTGACTATAGTCTTGACTATAAAGCTGTCTGTACTCTTGACTATAGAGCTGTCTATAGTCTCGATTTATATCGATCTGTGTATGAGATCTCTATAGAGCTCTGACTACTTATAAAGCTGTCTACATTCTCGACTATGGTGCTTGTGTATAGTACATAGCCTTGACTATAGTTTGGATAAAGCAATAATGGAATGATTGTAGTTTACAGACTATCTACGGTAGGGCTCATCTATTAAATAATAATGACTGACAACTTAAAATAATATAGTAAAAAAATCGCTCAAGTGTTTAAGTTTTAAATAACAAAAAAAAAAAGGATAAAAGAAATTGTAATACAACAAAACGTTGCTAAAGGATAAATCTTTACAAAAAACAACAACAAAAAAAGCACTACAATTTTATCATCAACGATAAGTGCATGTATAGAAAACACACACACTCAGCTATATAAACACGTACATGTGTTTATATGTATCTATGTGTAGTATTAAATACTATATTTTATATACATATGTATTTGTGTGTTTGTGTCTATAAGTTGTTAAGATAGCACTGTGTGAATATATGTATGTATTATTTGATACTTAAACTGAACATTAAGTGTCACTCTTGTATGCTTAACGCCTTAACAGTGATTATATACTCTCTTTTTTCTTTTTTGCTCTACTGTCTTTGCCATCATCGTCATCCTCATCAGCTGGATGATGACTATGATGGTGATGCTTCTACTACTGCTGTTGACTACTACAACAGCTACCATGCTAAGTGTGGTAAAGCCGTAGTAAGAAAAGCACATTTTCTGGAGAAAAAACAAAAAAAAAAATAAGAAATAAAAAAAGAAGAATAATTTAAAAAAAAATTGCTAGAATTTATGTAACACAAGAATTCAATGATGTGTTGGTTCGAGAACATGTACAACAACAAAGACACTTACATATACATTTCATTCTCTAAATGTTCTTAAATTCTTAGAAACCTTTTTTTATAATGCAATGGAATGCATAGTAAAAATGCAAATGTATTTGTAAATGGCAAGAGAATGAGAGAGAGAGGGAATGAGCTAGAAATAATATTGAACATTAAGAAGTCTTTTCTTTATTCCTTTTTTAGTTTAATACAATTGTTGTAAATACATTTGAAGACATTTAAATTCATGTTTTCACTATGTGGTTGCAATACCGGGAGAAATAAACCTTAATATTCCATTTATTTGTTGTAAAACGGAGAGAATAAATTAAGTTAAAAGCATATTTTAGGGGGTAAATTAGAAAACTTATATAAATTCATTTTGGATAATGTTTTATATAGTTGGTTTGATAATTTGATTGATTTTATGTATTTTCTTAATGATAAAAAACTTTAAGTTGGAAATTAATCTCTTCTGTTTTATAAAATATATCCATGATTAAACTAAAGACTATAAAGAAGTATAGATTAAGGCACTATAGTCTATAGTCTGGACTATAGAACAGTCTATAGTCTGGACTATAGAACAGTCTTTAGTCTGGACTATAGAACAGTCTATAGTCTGGACTATAGAACAGTCTATAGTCTGGACTATAGAACAGTCTATAGTCTGGACTATAGAACAGTCTATAGTCTTGACTATAGAACAGTCTATAGTCTGGACTATAGAACAGTCTATAGTCTGGACTATAGAACAGTCTATAGTCTGGACTATAGAACAGTCTATAGTCTGGACTATAGAACAGTCTATAGTCTGGACTATAGAACAGTCTATAGTCTGGACTATAGAACAGCCTATAGTCTGGACTATAGAACAGCCTATAGTCTGGACTATAGAACAGTCTATAGTCTGGACTATAGAACAGTCTATAGTCTGGACTATAGAACAGTCTATAGTCTGGACTATAGAACAGTCTATAGTCTGGACTATAGAACAGTCTATAGTCTGGACTATAGAACAGTCTATAGTCTGGACTATAGAACAGTCTATAGTCTGGACTATAGAACAGTCTGTAGTTTGGACTATTGAACAGTCTATAATCTGGACTATTGAACAGTCTATAGTCTGGACTATAGAACAGTCTATAGTCTGGACTATAGAACAGTCTATAGTATGGACTATAGAACAGTTTATAGTATGGACTATAGAACAGTCAATAGTATGGACTATAGAACAGTCTATAGTCTGGACTATAGAACAGTCTATAGTCTGGACTATAGAACAGTCTATAATATGGACTATAGAACAGTCTGGAATATATAACAGTCTATAGTCTGGACTATAGAACAGTCTATAGTCTGGACTATATAACAGTCTATAGTCTGGACTATAGAACAGTATATAGTATGGACTATAGAACAGTCTGGAATATATAACAGTCTATAGTCTGGACTATGGAACAGTCTATAGTCTGGACTATAGAACATTCTATAGTCAGACTACAAAACTATGGTCTGAACTATAGAACAGTCTATAGTCTGGGCTATAGAACAGTCTGTAGTTTGGACTATTGAACAGTCTGTAGTTTGGACTATAGAACAGTCTATAATCTAGACTATTGAACAGTCTATAGTCTGGACTATAGAACAGTCTATAGTCTGGACTATAGAACAGTCTATAGTCTGGACTATAGAAAGTCTATAGTCTGGACTATAGAACAGTCTATAGTCCGGACAGTATGTCTATAGTATTAGTTGATTTATTAGTTTGCTAAAAAATATGTTGCATATAATAAGGCTTAAATTAAATATTGCATACCACTTGAAATCTGTTCGTTTAATACAAAACTATAGCAAACTTGTAGCATTATTTATACTGCGTGTTGCCATAAAACATAACAAATGTATAGTCTACTTACAGGCTTATTTAATGAACCTTAACTTTTTTGTTTTTGCAAAAGAAAAACAATCTCTACATTTTACTTTTAAAACAAATTCCTACAAATTTGTAATAAAGCACAACATCAGTTAACTGGTTTGTTATTTTCAGCTTAATATTTACATAAATATATAAGTATTTTTACTCTTAAACTAGAGTAAATAAGGATGATATGAATAAACTTTAAGTTTATAATATCCTGCTACTTAACAAGAAAACTTTCTGCTGTAGTTTTACTTATTGTGATTTACTCGCTTTAGCTGGTGGTTGGTACACTCGAAAATGCAAGCAGGGATTGTATTTGTTGATTTTATATATTTCCTTGAAAATTAAAAAAAAAGCAAAAACAAGAAGCTCATTTTGAAAACACAGTACAACAAGAAACAAATATATACGTATGCTAGCAGTAGGAAAATCACTTAAACTAAATCATATAAACACCACTTGAAAAGTAACTCAAGCGTAACTAAGTGCATGTGATAACGCTGGTTCTCTATGCAACTCTTAGAATAAGTATAAACATTACTACTACTACCGTATTCGCTTACTTGCTGGGGAAAACTTGGAAAAACAACTAGTTTGGGGAACAACAACAATATTTTCCTATTATTTTTTTTTTAAATACTTGTGCTTGTGTAACTAGTTTTTTGATATGTATATATACATATACACATACAGACACGGCAAGGTACAACAACTGCTTTTAAGCACATTTCCTCAAGGATTCAAATAAAATAAATATTATTTTACTACCATCAATGCTTTTAGATGCACAAATACATGCTCTTACTTCCTCACGCACATATACAAAACTAATAATAACAACACAAGCGTATGCACTTGCCCGGCAGTTTTTGATTAGGAACGAGCTGCAATGCTGCTAGTTTTGTAAAGCTTCTCCCTTTTGTCATTAAAATCGCTAGTGTGGTAACAATATTCGAATGTCTTTTGTCACTAATGTCGCAAAAATTACAACTATTTTATAGACATTTGATGAGACAACTTTAAAGTTAAAAGTTGTAGTTGATGCTTTAAATATTTTGGCATATTTGCCAGTAAACTCCTTACAAGTGGATAGCAAGGTAACCAGTGATTCTTAAATGCATACAAAACTAGTTCCTAGTTCTGAAGGGTAATACCCATATATATATTTTCATTGTGTAAGTATGTTATGCTTGCATGTATTTTGTTTTTATTTGTGTTTTTGTAATTGTGTGAGTATTTTTAAAATGTATATTTAACGAAATGAAGGAGGTTACAAACATGAATACTTTTTTTCACAAAAAAATTGCTATTGAAAAACTTGCATTGAACGTTTTAAATGTATTATATGGAAAAACTAAAGTAGAAAAATAGGATCTTAAATATTTCAAATGTTTTGCATACTTTTAGAAGAAAAATCTTTAAAACTCAAATTTATTTAATAAAACTTAAGATTAATAAACTTGGCTGAATTCTTTCTATATTTATTGATATTTATAAAATTTTTATGAAATTTATTAAAAATAAAATTAATAATGTCTGCATGCAAATACTTAAATCCCAATTCTCAGTAGTTTGTTAGTTCTGAAAAATCAAAATAACACACGTGCCATGAAAAAGCAACAAATATTTATTTAATATTTTTTCACTTTCCATCGACATATAATGAAATATTACGCAGTAATATTTATGTTAAGCATTTAAAGCTATTGGGAGCAAAATGTCTGAACATTTTACTGGATTGATTTTTAAACGAATTTATTAAGCCTAATTGTATGCAACATATTTTTATAATAAAAATTAAAGCAGTACATACATATGTAGTCTCGACTATATACAGTTCTATAATCAAGACTAAAGACAGTTTTATAGTCAAGATTGTATACAGTTCTGTAGTCAAAACTATAGACAGGTCTATAGTCAAGACTATAGACAATTCTATAGTCAAGACTAAATACAGTTTTACATTCAAGACTAAAGACAGTTCTGTAGACTGTAGATAGTTCTATAGTAGAGACTATAACAATTCCATAGTCAAGACTATTGACTGTTCAATAGTCAAGACTATAGACAGTTTCAGAGGTGAGACTATAGACAGTTCCATTGTCAAGACTATAGACAGTTCCATAGTCGTGACTATTGACAGTTACATAGTCAAGACTATAGACCATTCTATAGTCAAGACTTTAACAGTTCCACAGTCAATAGTCTTGACAGTTCTATAGTCAAGACTATAGACAGTTCTAAAGTCAAGACTATCGACAGTTCTATAGTCAAAACTATTAACAGTTCTATAGTCAGGACTATAAACAGTTCCATTGTCAAACAGTTTCATAGTCAGAACTGTTGACAGTTCTATAGTCAAGACTATAACAGTTTCATAGTCAGGACTATTGACAGTTCTACAGTCAGTTCCATGGTCAAGACTATAGAATAGACAGTTTCATAGTCGAGACATTTTCTATGGAAATTCCAATTTTCTATGAAAAATCCAATTTTCTATGAAAAATCCAATTTTCTATGAAAATTCCGATTGTCTTGAAAATTCCAATTTTCTGTGAAAATTCTAATTTTCTATAAAAATTTCAATTTTCTATGAAAATTCCAATTTTCTATGAAAATTCCAATTTTCTATGAAAATTCCAATTTTCTATGAAAATTTAAATTTTCTATGAAAATTTCAATTTTCTATGAAAATTCCAATTTTCTATGAAAATTTCAATTTTCTAGAAAAATTCCAATTTTCCATTAAAAATTCCAATTTTCTATGAAAATTCCAATTTTCTATAAAAATTCCAATTTTCTATGAAAATTTAAATTTTCCATGAAAATTCCAATTTTCTATGAAAATTCCAATTTTCTATGAAAATTCCAATTTTCTATGAAAATTCCAATTTTCTATGAAAATTCCAATTTTCTATGAAAATTCCAATTTTCTATGAAAATTCCAATTTTCTATGAAAATTCCGATTTGCTATGAAAATTCCAATTTTCTATGAAAATTCCGATTTTCTATGAAAATTTAAATTTTTTGGCGAAAATTTCTTTTTTCATGGGAAAATTTAACTTTTATAAAAAAAGCCTCATTTTAGGCTTCAATAATATTTTAAAACTATAGCATACTTTAGGTGAAAACTAAAACATTTTCATTTAATAACTCTCATAATTTAACACATAAAATTCTTAAATTTTAATTACCCCACATTATAACATTACCGCCACAGCACTTAGTCTTGGCACCGCCTCCCTTTCCTTTTGTACTAAATTTTAACTTAATTTTAATTTTGTTTTTTTTTTTGATAAAAATAAAACACTTTTTAATGTTTCTTTAAATAATGTATAATTAGACATTAAACATATAAACATTTTCTTTATGACTATAAAATGCCATAATAATTTTATTCATTTTATTTTTCCTTTAATTGTAAATTCCCCAAAGACAAGACTTTTAAAACGACCAACACAGGCCTTGACAAAATTTTTTCTCCATTTTGTTGGTTTTGTAATATTTTATAAGGTGGTTGGTTGTTTGTTGTGTAAAATAATATTTTAAATATATAATTTTGTTGGCTTGAGTTGTGGCTAAAACACCGCAACATGGTCATTAGCAAGTTGTTGGTTGGTTGACTGTTTGGGTGGAAAGACTTAAAAAATGACTTTCATGACCCAGACCTTCCTTTTCTTGTCTTATCTAGAAACTGTTGTAATAATAATAACAACAACTAAAGCATACTTAAATGATAAATATTGTGTGCTAAAGTATTGTTGTGATTTTGTCTTTTGTTGTTGTTGTTGATGTTGAGGAGGTATGCTGCTACTTTCTTTTATGTCCTGCTTTTTGCAAACTATATTTTATAACATCGAGGTGGTAACTTAATTGTACTCCTGTTGTTATTTGTGTATTGGTATTAAAAGGGCTCTATAATTTTATTAAATTTATGTTTAAATTCCTTTTTTCTTTGTGTTGAATGTTATCTTGTGTTCTTGTTTTTCCTTCTACCGGTGGCAAAGGATGCTGGAAAATGTTGTTTTAGGTTTGTTTTAATGATAATGACTTTATTGGTTTAACAAAACGAGATTCTAAAGAAAAAAAAAAAAAGAATTTCAAATATTTAGAAAGGATAATAAACTTTAACGGGAGCTAAAGTTAAACGAAAGCCAACCAGAAGGTTCAAGTTTCTAGTTTAGTTCTTGTTCAGCTTTCCAGGTTCATTAATATTTTATATCAGCTCAGGTCCTAGTTTCCGATTCTAGCTTTCAGTTCTAGTTCAGTTCTAGTTCATTTCTAGTTCAGTTCTAGGTTCAGTTCTAGTTCAAGTTCTAGTTCAGTTTCTAGTTCAGTTCTAGTTCAGGTCTAGTTCAGTTCTAGTTCAGTTCTAGTTCAGTTCTAGTTCAGTTCTAGTTCAGTCTAGTTCAGTTCTAGTTCAGTTCTAGTTCAGTTCTAGTTCAGTTCTAGTTCAGTTCTAGTTCAGTTCTAGTTCAGTTCTAGTTTCAGTTCTGTTCAGTTCTAGTTCAGTTCTAGTTTCAGTTCTAGTTCAGTTCTAGTTCAGTTCTAGTTCTAGTTCTAGTTCAGTTCTAGTCTAGTCAGTTCTAGTTCAGTTCTAGTTCAGTTCTGGTTCAGTTCTAGTTCAGTTCTAGTTTCCAGTTCTAGTTCAGTTCTAGTTCAGTTCTAGTTCAAGTTCTAGTTCAGTTCTGTTCAGTTCTAGTTCAGTTCTAGTTCAGTTCTAGTTCAGTTCTAGTTCAGTTCTAGTTCGTTCTAGTTCAGTTCTAGTTCAGTTCTAGTTCAGTTCTAGTTCAGTTCTAGTTCAGTTTCTAGTCAGTTCTAGTTCAGTTCTAGTCAGGTCTAGTTCAGTTCTAGTCAGTTCTAGTTCAGTTCTAGTTCAGTTCTAGTCAGTTCTAGTCAGTTCTAGTTCAGTTCTAGTCAGTTCTAGGTCAGTTCTAGTTCAGTTCAGTTCTAGTTCAGTTCTAGTTCAGTTCTAGTTCAGTTCTAGTTCAGTTCTAGTTCAGTTCTAGTTCAGTTCTAGTTCAGTTCTAGTTCAGTTCTAGTTCAGTTCTAGTTCAGTTCTAGTTCAGTTCTAGTTCAGTTCTAGTTCAGTTCTAGTTCAGTTCTAGTTCAGTTCTAGTTCAGTTCTAGTTCAGTTCTAGTTCAGTTCTAGTTCAGTTCTAGTTCAGTTCTAGTTCAGTTCTAGTAGTTCTAGTTCAGTTCTAGTTCAGTTCTAGTTCAGTTCTAGTTCAGTTCTAGTTCAGTTCTAGTTCAGTTCTAGTTCAGTTCTAGTTCAGTTCTAGTTCAGTTCTAGTTCAGTTCTAGTTCAGTTCTAGTTCAGTTCTAGTTCAGTTCTAGTTCAGTTCTAGTTCAGTTTAGTTCAGTTCTAGTTCAGTTCTAGTTCAGTTCTAGTTCAGTTCTAGTTCAGTTCTAGTTCAGTTCTAGTTCAGTTCTAGTTCAGTTCTAGTTCAGTTCTAGTTCAGTTCTAGTTCAGTTCTAGTTCAGTTCTAGTTCAGTTCTAGTTCAGTTCTAGTTCAGTTCTAGTTCAGTTCTAGTTCAGTTCTAGTTCAGTTCTAGTTCAGTTCTAGTTCAGTTCTAGTTCAGTTCTAGTTCAGTTCTAGTTCAGTTCTAGTTCAGTTCTAGTTCAGTTCTAGTTCAGTTCTAGTTCAGTTCTAGTTCAGTTCTAGTTCAGTTCTAGTTCAGTTCTAGTTCAGTTCTAGTTCAGTTCTAGTTCAGTTCTAGTTCAGTTCTAGTTCAGTTCTAGTTCAGTTCTAGTTCAGTTCTAGTTCAGTTCAGTTCAGTTCTAGTTCAGTTCTAGTTCAGTTCTAGTTCAGTTCTCGTTCAGTTCTAGTTCAGTTCTAGTTCAGTTCTAGTTCAGTTCTAGTTCAGTTCTAGTTTAGTTCTAGTTCAGTTCTAGTTCAGTTCTAGTTCAGTTCTAGTTCAGTTCCAGTTCAGTTCTAGTTCAGTTCTAGTTCAGTTCTAGTTCAGTTCTAGCTCTAGTTCAGTTCTAGTTCAGTTCCAAAACTGTTTTTTAGTTTGTAAAAATTACAAAAATGTAATTTTCATACAACTTATATAAATGTACACACTTAGTAAAGAAACAACGTCGTGGGCAACTAAAAATGTTGATACAATTAGATGGTACTGAGTTGAGGATTAGTTATAGTTCAGTTCTACTTCAGTTCTAGTACAGTTCTAGTTCAGTTCTAGTTTAGTTCTAGTTCAGTTCTAGTTTTAGTTCAGTTCTAGTTTTAGTTCAGTTCCAGTTTTTGTTCAGTTCTAGTTTAGTTCTAGTTCAGTTCTATTTCAGTTCTAGTTCAGTTCTAGTTCAGTTCTAGTTCAGCTCTAGTTCAGTTCTAGTTCAGTTCTAGTTCAGTTCTAGTTCAGATCTAATTCCGTCCTGGTTCATTTCGAGTTGATTTTCTATATCTCAAATCATTTATAAATTTTTTTTAACTTAATTTAGAGCAATTTTTAAATTTGTGGCATCCTCTCTGCAGCAGCAAAATTTTCAACACTACAGCTATTACTAGCACTACTTTACTGGAACTAACACTTAGCTATTCATACATACTTGTATGTAAATTTAGCCTACTTAAACATTGCACAAAAAAACTGAAAGTATATAGTGAAAACCTAAACCAAACAAACCACTACAACTTAAGCTGCCAAACAAACCCTGTAATTCGGGGAGTATATGTATATCAAACTAATGATTTTGCTACAAAATAAAGTAAATTATATAAAAAGATTTTAATAATTATAAACTGCTGTGTAAATCTTGCAAATCGAATAAATGATATAAGAACCATATACACACAGAAGTAAATTTAAAATTTAACCCACTAAAACATCAACGTTGTGATAACCACCACTACCAACAGAACAAAAGACGTTGAAGCGTTAGAGTAGATGTTCAAATTCTCTAGTCTTAATTAAAAACACAGCCTTTACCCATATAACTCCCAATACATTTAACATTTGGTTTACATAAATTTATCACACACACTCACATAATACTAGAGATAACCCTAAAAGTATGCAATTTTTAACCAAAAATTCACAAATTCGTTTTTTTTCATTCTTTCATTTATATAACATTTTACAAGTGTAATGTTAAAAAAAATTGCCAAAAATGGAATGAATACATATACTTGTGTTGATATTTTCTTGTTTTTAGTTTTTTTTTCTGTAGGTTATTCATTCTTGTGCTAAAAATACATGTACAATTTTAAATTTTTTATTGAGGTTGGTTGGGTTTTTCATGTAATTTAGGTTTTCTGCTTTTTTTTCTCTCGTACAAATTTGTTCAGTGTTAAATAATAGTTTTGTTGTAAACAAACCCTCAAATTGTTGAAGGAAAAAAAACAAAGAGGCTTGATTTTTCTTGTGGTAGATATACAATTTTTTTGTTGCTATTTTTCTTTTTTTAATTTTAAACTGAGTTGAGTGGTAGGAAGGTTGCTGTTTTCGTTATTATAATTGCATATGCATGTATGGCATATTTTAAGGCGCCACAATTGGGTCAACACTATGGTTATATCAAGAGTAAAGCAACAGCAACAAGCACAATTGCTTAATGTGAAAAGAGAATTGAGAGTAAAAAGGGAAAAAATTTATATAAAGAAATGTCTTTCGAATTTAAGTCTCTAAATATTGACGTTTATATGAATTTTTAAATTGAAATGTTTCAAAAAGAAGATAACTTTAAAGAAAAAGAATTCAAGAAGACTAGTTTTTAACATAAAAAAGTTATAATATTAATTTCAGTTCAATCATAATATAATTCTCTGTGTGACAATTATAATTTAAAGCATATTTTATGGTACTTTTCTCACTTTTTAATAAATATTTTCTAGCAATTGTAGCCTACTCTTAGGTATCTGTATTCTGTACAAAAAATTTTATATGTGTGCTTTTCCGGTATATTAAGTGTGTTCTAGTTCAGTTCTAGTTCAGTTCTAGTTCAGATCTAGTTCAGATCTAGTTCATTCTAGCTTTCAGTTCTATTCCCAGTTATAGTCTAGTTATTCTAAGTTCGAGTTCAGTTCTAGTTCAGTTTCTAGTTCAGTTCTATTTCATTTTCTAGTTTTCAGTTTAGTTCATTTCTATTTCATTTCTAGTTCGTTTCTAGTTTTCAGTTCTAGTTCAGTTCTAGTTCCGTTCTAGTTCTAGTTCAGTTCTAGTTCAGTCTAGTTCAGTTCTAGTTCAGTTCTAGTCAGTTCTAGTTCAGTTTCTAGTTCTAGTTCATGTTCTGTTCAGTTTCTAGTTCAGTTCTAGTTCAGTTTCTAGTTCAGTTTCTAGTTTCAGTTTCTAGTTCATTTTCTAGTTTCAAAGTTCTAGTTCAGTTCTAGTCTAGTTCAGTTCTAGTTCAGTTCTAGTTCAGTTCTAGTTCAGGGTTCTAGTTCAGTTCTAGTTCAGTTCTAGTTCAAGTTCTAGTTCAGTTCTAGTTCAGTTCTAGTTCAGTTCTAGTTCAGTTCTAGTTCAGTTCTAGTTCAGTTCTAGTTCAGTTCTAGTCAGTTCTAGTTCAGTTCTAGTTCAGTTCTAGTTCAGTTCTAGTTCAGTTCTAGTTCAGTTTCTAGTTCAGTTCTAGTTCATTCTAGTTCAGTTCTCGTTCAGTTCTAGTTCAGTTCTAGTTCAGTTCTAGTTTCAGTTCTAGTTCAGTTCTAGTTCAGTTCTAGTTCAGTTCTAGTTCAGTTCTAGTTTCACGATTCTAGTTCAGTTCTAGTTCAGTTCTATGTTCAGTTCTAGTTCAGTTCTAGTTCAGTTCTAGTTTCAGTTCTAGTTCAGTTCTAGTTCAGTTCTAGTTCAGTTCTAGTTCAGTTCTAGTTCAGTTCTAGTTCAGTTCTAGTCTCAGTTCAGTCAGTTCTAGTTCAGTTCTAGTTCAGTTCTAGTTCAGTTCTAGTTCAGTTCTAGTTCAGTTTCTAGTTCAGTTCTAGTTCAGTTCTAGTTCAGTTCTAGTTCAGTTCTAGTTCAGTTCTAGTTCAGTTCTAGTTCAGTTCTAGTTCAGTTCTAGTTCAGTTCTAGTTCAGTTCTAGTTCAGTTCTAGTTCAGTTCTAGTTCTAGTTCATTTTCTTTTTCATTTAAGTTAATTTTCAATAACAATTTTATATTGCATTTTAAAAATGCGCCAACTTTTAATACTTTAATTAATTTATTTAATACTTAAATGATTTAAAACCCCCTTCACATGCTGTTAAACAATTCTACTTAAATGTCATAATTCAAAAAAAGCACCTATAATAACTCTTTCATTTTTATCACACTTTATACAACAAAACAGCAAAAAAAAGCAAACAACAACAATCTAATTAAAGCTAACGAGTCCGTATTTTTCCCTTCACCCTTAAACTAGTGAACAGCATTTAAATCAGGTGTGGCTAGTCTGTCTGTCTAGTAAACAGCATACAGCAGTTTTTGCTTCCTTTGACGGCCTGAAACCTTGAGGGTATGTCTGTATTTATGTTTATTAATTTTTATAATTATGACTTTAATAATTCTAATTTATTTTATGGCCTTGTAAGTGTAACTCACACTACTACAACTGCAAAAGGCCTTCTTTTTTAAATTGCGCTTTAAATTTATAACACTTACGTTTACCTAAAAGTATACTTTAATTTTTTGTAAACATGAAAATTTTGACTTAGAAACCCATTGATACATATGTTATATACATATGCACGTGTTGATTACTTTTGATATTTTGCTTTCCTGTGGTTATAAAAGGTTTTTTGCTTTAATAGACATACATACATACGTACCTATAAACAGTTACCCCTAAAAGTATGCAATGCTAAGGCTTTGCTAACCGTGTCGTTGACCAACATCAACGCATGTTTTCCCAAAAAAAAAAAAAAAGGATTTGGGTGGGTGTTTTGTTTTATTTGTGTTATTTTTTTCGATATACATATAAAACTTTTTTATAGCTTTATAACACGCTAATAACTAATGTTTTTATAGTCATCATAAGACTTTCTTTTTGCTATAGCGTAATAATAAACCGAGGTGCTGTGTTGCTTGCAAAGTTTTTGTGCTTGTATATATCTAAAAGCCTCTTATATAATAAAATATTATGACAAGTTGTATATTTTTTTGCCTATTTGCTTCTGCTTTTTTCTTTCAAACTAAATGTGTGAAAGTAGGTGTGTGCTTTTTTGTTGTTGCTGCAAAAAGCGTTAAATTAAATTATGATATTCATAAAATTTAATTGCCAAAACAAAAATATTAATATTTGAATAATGAGTATAATATTTAAATTTAATGAAAATGAGAGAAAGAAAAAACAACAACAACAACTGTTCAACATGTCTGACAAATTAATTTGTGTGGAAAAGTTTGAATTATTTAGGGGACTTTAATTGAGAGCTGGTTAAATAAGGAGGGTTTAATCTTGAAGGTTTTAAGGCCAATGCAATGCGATTATTGTAAGACTAAAGCTTAGTCCTTGATAAGCTTTTGTATGTATTTTCGTATAGTCCGGAAAATTTGTTGTAATAAGCTTACATTGTAAAGCTTTTTATAGTTTTCAATAAGCTGTAAAAGTGGAGCTTTATTTAGTCATCTAAACATCACTAAATGATAAAGCTTTTGTAGTCAATGATAAGTTTCTTTACTAAAGTTTTATAGAGTACGACATATTATTCAATTGCTTGGCTTAAAAGCTCCATGACATTCGAAAGCTTTAGATATACGTTGATAAGAATCAACTATGAAGATTTATATAAAACAAGATTAAACATCAAAACAGCTACTACAGGTTTACGCCTTTGGTTCTATACTTAGGGACAGGAAAAGCTTTTAAAATAAATCTTTAACTAGTTTTTGATAAGCTTAAAGTTTATCCTAAACTTTAATAATAGTTCATCATATGGTCAATTGTTCGTTTTATTATATAGCTCGTAAAAAGCTTCAACTGTAGATCTTTCATTATCCATTGATAAGCTTCAGTTATAGATTATAAGCTTCAATCATAAATACTTGTTAAGTTCATGAAAAGCTTTAATGTATAATAAGATTCACTAAAAGATGTTCAAGCTGCTAATAAAAGCTTTTATTTTAAACATTTGTCAGTTCACAAAAAGCTTTTCTTTCAGATCTTTATTTAGTTTAAAAAGTTTTTCATTTCAGCCTGTGTGAAGCTTCAAACACGAAAGTTTCTGAAGTCCCCGAAAAGCTTTTTTTATACTTAGATCTTCATGTTGTAAGTTCAAATCATGGATCTTTATAAAAAGCTTTTGTTGAAGATTTTTGATTTATAAAGTTATTAAAAGATTTTAAATACACATTAAACATCAATCGAAGATCTTTATCTTTTGTTGCTGATCTATATGTAGTGCAGAAAAAGCTTTTAATTTAAACCTTTATGAAGTCTAGAAGATGTTCAGCTAATTAAAAGCTTTTATTTTAAACATTTGTCAGTTCACAAAAAGCTTTTCTTGCAGATCTTTATTTAATTTTAAAAGATTTTCATTAGACCCCGTGTGGAGCTTTAAACACGAAAATATCTAAAGTCCCCGAAAGCTTTGTTATACTTAGATCTTTATGTAATAAGTTTAAATCATGAATCTTTATGAAAAGTTTTTGTTGAAGACTTTTGCATTATAAAGTTCTTAAAAGCTTTAGAATACACAATAACCATCATTCGAAGATCTTTATCTTTTGTTGCTGATCTGTATGTAGTGCAGAAAAAGCTTTTAATTTAAATCTTTATGAAGTCTATGCAAAGTTTTATTCGCGAATCTTCATGCTGTTCCTCAAAAGCTTTTATTGCAGATTCTCTTTTGTAATCTAAGCTTTTATCATTGATCCTTAAAAAGACGATGGAAAGTTTTAGTGAATTATTTGTATGTATACAGACACTGAAAAGCTTGTATTGAAGACCAAGCTTTTATTCTAGACGATTCAATATTAATTGAAAGCTTTTTGTTTTAAAGCTTTGTTTATTATATGAATAGTTTTACATATTGTGCTGAGCTTTTATTTATAAGCTTTAAGGAATATGTTATTAGCTTCTTTTTTAACTTTAGTTTAAATAAAGTTTAACTTTCATTACTTTAAGTAAAACTTTCGTATTTTTTTTAAATTCATAATAAAAATGTGTTCGCTTCCATGTGATCATTCCTTCTGGAGAGAAGAGTAATGTTTTTCAATAAATTCTATTTTACATTTCTTTCTTTTCTCCTCTCTAAAGCCTGACAACCAATTCAATTCCTTTTTTACTTTCTTTGCCTACTGTTTTAATATAAGAAAGAAAAAAATGAAAACTCTTGGAATAAGGATAACAAAGTGCATAAATATTGTAGTTTGAAAAATAAACATAAGAAAATATTTGTACTTTATACAGGCAGTCGTCAGGCGTCCTTTCGGATTCTGACTACTTTGACAAGAAGAACTATCTTAGAATCATGTTCATTTCTATACTATACATTTAGATGCTCTTCTTTTTTTATTCTTGTAGAAGAACATGACGTGTATGAACCAGCAGAACATAAACATTAAAAAAAAATTCTAGAAAAAATAATATAAAGTATAATAGTAAAAATTCTTTAGATATTTTTCTGTTATTTTTATATGTTTCTTTTTGCCAAGATATTTTTTCTGTCTTTGAGAATTACAGTGATTTCTTTTATGTAAAAGATTCACTACAATTTTCCCTCTCTCTTATTATAGCTCTTCGGGCTAAATTTTGCCGTTGAAAACAATTTGCATTTGTTTTGTAGGACACCCAGAGTTATAGTACATACTCTCCTTTATACTTACATTTTATATCCTTACATACCTCTACATAGCTCCGTTTTTACTCTTTGTTTATCTAACCATAGTTGTAAGTATATGGGTGTTCACTTTTAGTTTTATGTATATGATGACATTTTAGTTTTTTTTTTTTCATTTATATGAAAACATTTTTCTATTTGGAGTAAAAAGGAGTGATTTTTCTTTTAAAAATTACATCAATAAAAACAAACGTAAGAAAATGTCAAAAAAAGAAAAAGAAAAACAATATTTTTTGAAATTCTTTTTTAGAAATTTAATGGTTTTTGTGCATGTGGTGTGAAAGTCGTAGAAAGTATTTTCTTCCAGAGGAGTTTACAGTTATTGATTGAAGTCATGTAAAAACTTCAATAACAAAGAAGCTTTTTTTGGTACATGCAAATTTGCGAAATGTTAAAATAAAATTTAAGAAGAAAATATTGAAATGTATTATTCAAAGTTATATTTTACATAAAGTATTACATACTCCATTATGAGCTTTAATTGTGAAGCATTAAATAGTCTATAATAAGCTTCAATCGTTGAGTTTCTAATAGTCCTTGACAACCTTCAATTAAAGAGATCTTTAGTTTCAATAGTGCAGCTTTTTACAATCTGTTATATGCTTCAATAGTTGAGCTTTTTATAGCTTTTGATAAAATGAAATAAACAGGCTTTACATAGTCCAAAATAAGATACAAATATAAAGCTTTATATAGTCAATGTAAAGCTTTGATGCATAATATGTTTTAAAGCTTTATTTATGAAACATTAAATAGTCCAAAACAAGCTTCAATTGAAGTATTCTATATAGTTTATGTTAAACTTCAATTACAAAGCTTTCTGTAGTACACGGTAAGCTTTAATAGTGGATCTTTATATATACCTTTATAAGCTTCAAACGTTGAGCTTTTTGTAGCTTTAAATAAAATAAAATCCTTGGATATTACTTATTCTAATATAAGCTTTAAATATAAAGCTTTATATAGTATATATATATAAGCTTCAATGATGGAGTTTTTAATAGCAATCTATAAAGCTTTTTTATGACTCGCGAATAAATTAAATCCCAAAAGATTTACGTAGTCTAATACAGGCGCCAATTTTAGAGCTTTATAATAAGCTTTCATCCAAAAGCTTTATATACATAGTGCAAGAAAAGCTCAAGAGCTTTATGAAGTATCAGTCAGCTTACTTCAGTCATAAAACTTAGTAATAGACTTCTATCATAAAATTTATGTATATGGACCATAATAAGCTTAATTTTGTGCAGCTTTAAAAAGTCTAAAATAAGTATTAAAAGAGAAGCTTTATGAGGAAAAAGTTAAGCTTTAATCCCAGTTCTTAACATAGTACATTTTAAGCTTTAATCATAAAACTCTCTATAATAATTTCTTCCATAAAAATTCTCATTTCTATAACTTCAAACGTAAGATTTCTACGGTTCATGATAAGCTTCTTTTGTAAAGCTTTCAAAAGTAACAATCGACACGAAATTTTGCATAGTGAATAACACAACTTTATATATTAAGCTTAATCATAAAACTTTCTGCAGTCAATAATAATTTTCAATCATAAAGCTTTATTTGTTCTTTAAAAAGCCTCATTACTAAAACTTTGAAAGCCTAATCATAAGCTACAATTGTAAGATTTTTACGCTTTATCAAAAGCACTTTTCGTAAAGTTTTCAAAAGTATTAATAAAATCGATACTTTTAAATAGCAGAACTTTAAATGAAATGTTCTAAACTTTAATCGTAAAGCTTTCTTTATTGCATGATAATCTTCAATCCTAAAGCTTTATATATTTCATAATAAGCCTTATTTCTGTAAAATATAAATGAACAATTTCTTTTCCAACATTTTGCTTTTATGACTTCAAGTTTTTTTTTTTTGTGTTTCCACCAAATTTAATATTCTTTTAATAAATATCTTTCTTCTACTTGAAAAGCTATAATTTTAATTAATTTCTTAATAAACAAATAAGCCTTCCTTTTTCTTTAATATTGACTTCGTTTAAAAGTCATAACTTTTAATTACTAAGACCCTATAATTTTTGCTTTTCAAAAGCATACTTTTAGGTTGTTAACTCAAGGAAAAGGAAAACAACAGTTAACTAATTTCATAACAATATGTTCACTTTTTTCTTTATATTGTTTTATTAAAAACATTTAACTTTATGTAGATTTTATGTTAAAGAAATTAAAAATTTCATTACTTTGACTTTTAATGCTCAGCGCAGTATAAAAAAAGGGAACAACATTAATAAAAAATAAAAAATTAAATAAACCTATAAAAAAAGCTCTACAAGAATCAACAATTTACTGGTGAAATTTTTGTTTCACTAGACTTTTACAACAATAATAAACAATAACCAAGAAAAGAAAAGAGAAGAAAAATATGAAACTTATTAAAGCCTTTAAGTGTTTGGAAAAAAATATATGTAGTATAAGCAAAAGGGTTATTTATGTCTCACTCTCTTGCTCTCTTATTTGCTGTTTGTTTATTTTTATATTTTATTTTTATTACCACCTTGAAGAAAAAAACAACAAAATAATAATAAAAAAAATAAAACGTAAGAATTTTTTGCGTGTTAAAAGTGCTCTCAGGTTATTAAAAGTAACCTACATAATGTTTATATATTTTTTTTGTGTTCTATGTAACTGCATACTTTCAGGCTTACAATAAGAAAAAGTTTTACATTTTCTTGCTTAAATTCTTAAAATATACTTTAATAGGCATAGAAAATCAGTAAGAAAAAAATATAAAATAGAGCGCAAAACCATTATATTTTCTTTTAATGCTTACGTTTTCATAATTTTCATGTTCATGTTCATTCTGGAAATATTTTTTTGTATATATTTTTTTTTTTTTGCAATTTTTTCCCTTAGTTTCATGTGTGCCATAAAAATGAAATATAGGCCTTATGAAAGGAAATAGTAACTATGTATTATTACTTTTACTACTGCTAGAATTAGTTTTTAGTTGAATTTTGTTTTTTTTTTTTTTTTTTTTTTTTTGGAGATGGTCAAATTTATTCCAAATTTATATACTATTCCAAACACGCAAAATTTTACTTTATGTTCTGCATTTTTGTTATACTTACTGTTTAGTTTAGTTCGTTTCCAAATATCCATCTTTATTTTATAGTGGTTCATAAAGTGTAAACTCTTTGTTATAAAAGAGAGTGCAAAACTGACATATAGTGCGTTTCCTGCTGACATGTCATTAGTTATACTGTGCGCTTTATGATCGTTTAATAAATGCCAAATAAAAGGAAGTTAAAGGACATTCATAAAGTCAGGCAATTAAAATGACGTATATAAATTGTGTTCTTAAGAAAATGATTTGAAAATTTATGTTAAAATTTGAAAATTAATAATAAAAGTTTTCATATTATTACTTGTGCTTAAAATAATCCACATATAGCTTTTGTGTTAAGCTTTTATATAGCCTATAATGAGCTTCATCGATCGGAGCTCCTTTAGAAGTTCTGCAAAAGTTTGTTATAATATTCATTCGTAGGATTCTATAAAGTCCAATATCAACCTTGCGCAGGTCTCTATACTCGGATAAATCTAAGGCTTTTAAAAGCTTAAATTGTGGGCTTCGCTTTAGCCATTAGAAGCTTTGACCATAGACTTCTTTATAGTCGAACGGATTTCTAAAATCAATTCACATCACTTAAGACTTTTTAAAGCTTTAATTCTAGATGTTCAAGGCCTTATACAGTATAAGCTTTCATATAGCCTATAATGAGCTTTAATTGGAGCTCCTTTAAAAGTTCTGCAAAAGTTTGATATAAAAAAGTTCTGCAAAAGTTTGATATAAATTCTATAAAGTCCAATATCAACATCGAAAATGTCTGCAATCAGTTTAATCTTAGGCTGTTTAAAGCTTTAATAGTGGATCTCTGTGTAATGTACCATAAGCTTTTATCATAACTCTCTAAAGAGCCCAATAGAAAGTTGAATCATCGTTGTATATAAAGCTAAATTTATGTTGCTTGCATTCCATATGAACATAACGCGCAGATCTCTGTACTTGGTTAAATATAAGCTTTTTAAAAGCTTAAATTGAGGGCTTCTCTTTAGTCATAAGAAACTTTAAACATAGGCTTTTATATAGTCGATCGTATAAACTAAAATCAATTCAACTTAAGACTTTTTAAAGCTTTAACTCTACGTATCTTTGTTCATAGGTCTCTGTATTGTCCCATCGAAAGCCTCCACATAATCCAATATAAGCTTTAATTGAAGAACCTTAAATAGTCCAATGTAAAATTGAGTCACTAATCCATATTTAATGTAATATACGTTTCTAGTGTCCAATATAGGCATGACTCTCAATTCTTTATATTCAGTTTAATCTGAGGAGCTTTTGAAGCTTTAATCATGGGTCTATATATAGCCATCATAAGCCTTAATAGTAGACCTCGGTATATTCCAATAGCAGGCCTCTATATAGCCCAACAAGAGCATCAAGCGCAACACCTTCTACGGTTCAATTTAAAGTTCAATCACCTCTGTATGTTTAGAGTATAACACTTGATTCAAGCGCCCATTTCAAACGTTAACCGCAGATCATTATAATTTGTTTAATTTGAGGACTAGTTGAATCGATGCCTCTATATACATAAATATGAACTTAAATCATAGGACTATATAGATCAATATAAGCTTCAATCATAGGACCATCTAGTCTGATATGAGCTTCAACCATAGTACCTTCTAGATCCCAACAAAGTTTCAACCCTCCAATTCAAAGTATCAAGCGTCCAATCGCAGGTCTTTATATCAGTTTAATATGAGGTCCTTTAAAGTTTAAATGGTGCGTCCTTTTATAAGCGACATTAGCCTCTGCACTGTCCAATCCTAGGTCTCCATATGTCGAGACATTCTTGTAATTAAATATAAGTTTCAATCGTAAGACTTACTTCTATTGCAAGAACTTTTACAGTCCAATGTAGGTACTTATATACAGTTTAATCTGAGGTTTTTAAAAGTTTTGATGGTGAGTCTCTACATAGGTATCAGTGGCCTTATTCATAGTCCTCTTTATAGATCAATCAAAAGCATCCATATTGATCAAATATAAGCTTCTATCGGAGCCTTTTAAATAGTAAATATTTAACTTCAATCATATGGCTCTATATATTCAAACAAGGACTTTAATCGTTGATCCTAATATTGCCAAATGTTTGCTTCAATAGTAGATTTCTTTATAATCAGATATAACGTAATACTTAACCCTGCAAAAAGAAGTAGTCATGTTTAAAGTCGTAATCGATTAAGGCATTGTCTTGTATAAAGGACATAATAGTCTTATACCGTTAAGCAAAATACTAGAACTAGTGAAAGAAAATATAGATTTGTTGTCCTCTGAAACGGAAAATTTTCTCAAAAGACGTAGTCCTTTGTAAAAAAATATGTGTAAAAACGTAATCTTATTCAAAAAATGAAGTCTTGAGCAATAATCGAAGTCCTGTCCAAAAGAAACAATCATAGCCAGAAGACATGTTAGCGTAGCCTTTCAAAATGACGTAATCTTTTTTAAAAGACGTAGTCCAGTTCAAAAGACCTAATATTGTTCAAAAGACATGGTAGTATAACCTCTCAAAATGACGTAATCTTCTCTTGTTCAAGAGACCTTGTTTAAAATGCTTAATATTGTTCAAAAGATGTAGTCGTGTTCAAAAGAAGACGTAGTCTTGTTCAAAAGACGTAGTCTTGTTTAAAAGACGTAATCTTGTTCAAAAGACGTAGTATAGTTTAAAAGACGTAGTCTTATTGAAAAGATGAGGTATTGTTCAAAAGACGTAGTCTTGTTGAAAAGATGAGGTATTGTTCAAAAGACATAGTCTTGTTTAATAGACGTGGTCTTCTTCAAAAGACGTAGTCTTGTTCATAAGACGTAGTATTGTTCATAAGACGTAGTATTGTTCAAAAGTCGTAATCTTGTTCAAAAGACGTAGTCTTGTTGAAAAGACGTAGTCTTGTTCAAAAGATGAAGTCTTGTTCAAAAGACGTAATCGTGCTCATAATATATAAAGCTTCTAGTCTAGTTTAGAAGGCACAGTCTTATACGAAAGATGTAGCATTTTACCAAAAACGTAATCTAGTAGAAAATTCGTAGTATTTTGTGCAGCAAAATCTATTGTATTATTCGAATTTCTTAAATACGTATTTATTTACGTAAAATTATTACTACTACTTGTTATTTTCTATTCTCACACTTCAATAGCATCCTCAAATACCTATTTGTGCAAATTTCAAAAATTTCCTTTCATCTTCCAAAATACAAATACATACATAGCTTCTAACACAGGTTTTTATTGTCTATTTAATAGAATTGTTTGATTTGAAAACAACAAAGTACATACTTTCAAACATTTTCTCTTTTCATGATGTAAACATATGACTAAAGAATACCGCTATTACTTCTGCCTGAAATAATACAACTTATTCTTATATTTAAGCTCTTTAAGACAAAAGATATTGATCTAAAAGTCATTTCATTTGTAAAATCAACAGAAATCTTAGCAAGAGAATATACACTTAGCTAAATAGTTTATGTATGAATATATATGGAAGTAAGTTCCAAAAGAAATTATTCAACCATAAGATTTTAATGATTTGCTTAACACATACATACATATATAATATTAATATGTATGCAGGGAAGTCTAAGTAAAGTACATAGAGCATTTATTGAAGTTTTTGTCTTATGGCAAAAAGTAAAGCATATATTTAGGCCAAGAAAAAAAGAATAGCAGATGTATATGTTTAAGGAGCAAACAAGGAACTGCAGTTATCTTTGAAATTTTTGTACAAGAAAGAACGTTTTTTAAGGAATATATATTGGAAAATATTGCAAGAAAAAACGTATTCACAACTTAAGGACCAACTTCTGCTTTACGTTAAAACAAAAAATGGAAATCTTAACATAACCTATAGGAAATTTATTGCAAGTTCTAAAGACTTGCCAAAAACACTTTTTTATAATAATTAAATTTAAACTGCTGACAAAAGGCTGTCAATTTTTCAAGTCCCTATTAGGAATTGTGTTCATAATACAATTTCCTACTGGCTATTTCAAACGTACATGTCTTTATAATACTTAAATATGAACAAACATAGTTTTTTGTTGTCTTACCCATTTGCTCCTAAAAGTATACAACCGAAAAGCAAGTGTTAAAACTTTATAAAAACATTCATACGCACACATACGCTCTTTTACAATAATTTTCAAAATTGTTACAAAACTTAAAATTTTTCTTCAGAGCCCAGCAGCAAAAACTTTAAAGTTTTTCTTCTTCTTATGGTTATGGCATTTGCAGATTTTTTTAAGGTAGAAAAACACACACACACACACTTATGAAGAAAAACAATCAGTAACAATAATCCTGTCTTATATACTAACACACATACATATGTACATATGTGTGCCTTCCTTGGAAAATATGCCCTCAAAGAATTTCTTCTGTTTTTTGGAAAACATATGTAAATTTTACTTAACATTTATAAGAAATGCTAGACAAACTATTATACATATTTGTTATGGTTTTGTTTACTATAAAGCCAAAGAACATGTGCTATAAAATGCTAAAGTAGAAAATAAAAGTTTTGTAGAATTGTTACGAAAAAAAGAAAAGAATTCAAAGAAATAAAGAATCTGTAGAGTTTACATAAATCTTATGTTAGGTTTTGTTTTTCTGATAATTTTAAAAACCAATTTGTTAAACAAATTTCCATAGTATTTACCTCGTATTTAAAATGAGACTTGGTCCTGTTGATGTCCTTGTAAAAATGATGCCCTTGTTTTAAATATTCATATTAGTACTCATGTTATTTTAACAAAATTTGAGAACTTTAGCTCAAGTTAAACGAAATTTAGTATTTAATTCATATAGGAAGTGCCACGCCCACAATTTTTTATGTACTAATGTGTGCCCTATATATTCACATTGATATCAGCGTTACTTGTTTAAAATTTGACAACTCTAGCTGTTATAATTACCCAGGTATATACATTTTATATTCTATTGATATGGTAGGTGTTACGCCCACTATTGCTGGAACGCCCATTTTTGTCCTTATTCGTATTGCTACCAAAGTTGCTCATACAATATTGAAAACTGTATTTTCCCACATAAACGAAAGTTAGTATTTACACTATGAGATGCCACACCCACTATTGCTGGAACGCCCATTTTTTGACCTTATGCGTATTGCTACTAAAGTTACTCGTACAATATTGTGAACTCTAGCTTTTATATTTTCCCACATAAATGAAAGTTAGTATTTACACTTCCTATGTGGGAGATGCCACGCCCACCTTTTCTAGTCCGCCTATTTCTATCGAAAATTTCTTATAGATATTAAGGTCGTTCTTGTGAAACAACTGCTAGTTGGGTTCCGATATATAAGACTTTTTTACCTATTTCATATGTGGGCGTGGCCTTGTCCGTCTATCCATATTAATACTTAAGTTTATCGTATAAACTTTAAGGACACCAAATGTTATAATTTCCCAGATGTATGCATTTTAATATTAACACTTTATAGGAGGTGTCACATCCACTATATGATTTTTAACACTTATTTGTATGGGGGCGTGGCGATGTCCGTCTGTCTGTTCATATTAATATTAATACTAAACTTTTTACACTTTATGGGAGGTCTCCTCCTCTTTTAACACTTACATATTTAGATATGGGCGTGGCAATGTCCGTCTCTCTATCCATATTGATACAAAAGTTACTCTTACAAACTTTGAGGACTCGAGCGGTTATATTTTCATAGATATATGGATTTTGGTAGTTACACTTTATGGGAGGTGCCACGCCCACTTTTTCTAGATCGCCTTTCACAGGACAGACAGACGTTCATACCTATAGCCAGGATTCACATACGACATCTAGCGCCTCCGATTATTAACAACAATCTTCGTGAAGTAATGCCTGCAATTCTTGGTTATTCAACTTTTCTTACTGGCCTGGCCCATCCAAGATTTCTCACTCTATATCACTTCTGAATCACCTCACTGAAACCCGCATTTTTTAAGCTTTACACCCAATAGTTAAGATTCTTTCACATTAAGTGCATTAAAACTAATTGATTTATTTCTCAAATAACTAACAAAATAAATTTATTTAAACATTTAATAACCTATTTATATGCAACCATAACAATTTACATTTCGTTACAATCTTTCCATATATCAATCATAAAATACAATTTAATATTTAAGGAAGACAAGTCACTATGGCATGTGAGTGTAGTAGTGTGTAAATGTTGGCCAACTTGTGTTTGTTGGTGTGTATGTATGTGTGTTGCTTTTGGCCCCCATAGAAAACTATAAATTCAATTAAATATTGATTTGTAATAAGATTTGACGCATTTGACAGATGGTTACAATACAACTATAGTATAAAATACAAACATATACACAGACATAGAAAACAAGGTGAAAGTTAGTTGAATGTAAGAAGGATATTTATATTAGTTACACTTATGAAATAAATGTACTTTTATGGACATTACGTTATGGAAGTGTATTTTGAACAACACCTTGTATTAGTTGGAATTCCCAGTAGTTTTAAAAGTAGTCAGTGACAGTATTATTAACAAACATTTACCTTGAGATTATATCGGTAGTTAATTTCGTGTTCTCGAGTAATCTAAAGAGTAGTTAGTTAGTCTTGACAAGTAATCTAGTAATGAGCAATTTACATGTTTTCTTTCTGAACTTAACCCTCCTGAATTTCTTTTCAGCACTGCAGGTTTTTAAGTTTTAGAACTTAAAAGCTATACATAGAAATTTTATACTACACATACACACACACATAAATAGAAAAACCATCAATATTCGACATTTATGATATTAATGATTACTCAATTGAAAATAAACACATACATGTTTAGATTAGTTTTGACATCAAATGGACAAGTTAATGTATGTATTAATAAAACATGTTATAGATGCTTTTGATTGTATGAGTGTCCCGGAAATACAATATTCCACACACACTCGCACATAAAAGAACCCATATAGTTTACAAATGATATGGTATTACTACACAATTTCTTCTAATTCAATAGAATTTTTCTTTTAGTTTGAAAACAAGACCATGACAGCCAATTCCCCTATTTTATGTTTATTATATAGAATTAATTCCTTTTTGTGCCTTCTATTAAGGCAAACATTTTAAGTAAAATCTAAAGATCATTTCTTTGGACTGCTTTGAATTTCCACCAAATTGGTCTTTTTATTTATGATGTCTGCTTGGAACCCAACTGTATAGTTAGTAAATGTATATGCGGGTTCTGTTTATGATGTTATAAATCTTACGAAATAATTAACACAACACGCTCTTTTGTTTAGGCCAACCAAATTCTATTAAGTTTTTGGCATCTTTCTCTTTTGGCGGAGTAAGCTCGCAATTTAACATTTCAATTTACTAGTTGATTAGTAAACCATTGTCATACATGTATGCCTGAGTATTTATGCCAAAATATCTGGGGGAATTGAAGGCCTAGTGCCTGTTTTTAATGGGGGGGGGGGGGGGTAGCGGCTTGAGTTTGTTGGTTTGTTTATTGTACAACTATTCATCTCAATTTTTGTTAGCCAAATCAAATTTGAAAAGTTTGCTGTACATAAGCAGTGTTAATGATTTGTAAGCAATCATTAAAATAAGAAAAACAACAAATGCTTATTAATGGCGTGAAGATGGTGGTGGTAAGACATCTATTATCTGAAAATAAAACTAAATAGAGCTTACACAAACAGACAACTGCTTATTGTGTCTTTTGTTTAGAACTACTTTGCTGGAAATTAGTGTAAGGAACCGTTTAATTAAAACAAAACTTTATGGAATTTAATTTTATTTTTTAAAGAGTATTTTAAATAAAATTAAAGAAAAGTTTGATATACATATCTAAAAATTATTATCTGGTCTAAAGCGTGGACTATAGTCGGGACTAAAGCCTAAACAACAGACTTGACTATGGCCTAGATCATAGTTCAGGCTATAGATCAGACTTTAGTCTAAACTATAACTAAGACTGTACCATAGCCTAACCTAGACTATAGTCTGGACTCTATCTAGGACTATATTCTAGACTAGAACCTAAACTATAAACTGAACTATAGCCTAGACTACAGTCTCTACCATAGCCTTGACTATAACCTAGACTATAGCCAAACTATAGCCTAGCCAATAATCAAGACTATATTCTGGACTGTAGCCTAGACTCTGGCTTGGACTATAGTCTGAACTATAGCCTAAACTGTAGCCTGATCAATAACCTAGACTACAGCCTGGCATATAGTCTAGACTATAACCTGGATTATAGCCTAGACATACAGACTAGATTAGACTGTAATCTGCACAATAGCCTAGAAAGTCTGGACAATATTCTATACAATATGTAGTCTCAGACTATAGAGTGGGCTATAGCTTAGAATAAAGTCTGGACAGACGTCTAGTCTACATACTTGACTTAAATTTTGACTATAGTATGGACTCTTTCTAATACTGTTGTTGTTGTTGTAGCAGCGACTCGTTTAAAGACGGTGTGGCTGGGTTGACAATCCTTGGTCGTTGTTCGTTAAACTCCGAGCCGTTCCGGTGCGAAGAACCGATGGTCGTGGGAACGTTCTAATACTGTAGTGTGGACTACTGCCAATGCTGTAGCCTAGCCTATAGACTGGACTATAGCCTATGCTATAGTCTGGACTATAGCCTATGCTATAGTCTGTACTATATCCTATTGTATAGTCTGGACTATAACCTATGGTATAGTCTGGACTATAGCCTATGCTATAGTCTGGACTATAGCCTATGCTATAGTCTGAACTATAGGCTATGCTATAATCTGGACTATAGGCTATGCTATAGTCTGGACTATAGGCTATGCTATAGTCTGGACTATAGGCTATGCTATAGTCTGGACTATAGCCTATGATATAGTCTATATCTTTATATAGTAGACTATATCTATAGTCTACTATAGTCTTGACTATAACTTAGACTATAATCTGGACTCTTTCTAATAATGTAGTATGGACAACTGCCTGGACTATAGCCTAACCTATAAACTGGACTATAGCCTAACCTATAAACTGGACTATAGCCTAGCCTATAGACTGGACTATAGCCTAGCCTATAGTCTGGACTATAGCCTAGCCTATAGTCTGGACCATAGTCTAGCCTATAGTCTGGGCTATAGCCTAGCCTATAGTCTGGGCTATAGCCTAGCCTATAGTCTGGACTATAGCCTATGCTATAATTTGGACTGTAGCTTATACTATAGCCTGGACTATAGAATGGACTATAGCCTAGACTATAGTTTGGAAAATAGACTAAACTATATTCTGACAATAGTCGTTACTTAGACTTTAGTCTGATCTATAGCTATATATTTTTGCCCTACAAATAGTAAATTAAATTCTAATTAAATTTCTTTTTTAACAACAATTAAAAATTTGAAGTTTTAATAATAAAAACCACAGACGATTTCCCCACCATTAAATACACAGATTTATAGTAAAACATAAAATCGCTTTTAAAGCGTCATAATAAAAGTAGAAAAAAACCCTATAACAACATATGAAAACAACTCAATTTTGAAAATAGACACAACAGCAGGATATGGCACGCATTCATTTGTTTATTATTAACGAGCTGTACAAAGACAGCAACAACAACAACAAGAGTTAACTATAACTAGCTGTATAAATTTTACAGTAATACGCATAACGCAATTTATTGGGCAAACAGTAATACAGTTTCCTTTCTGACGGCAAATACTCATAAAGTAAAGCATACATTTAGGCAGACAAAAACACATATGTAAATATACAAACATTATATGAAACACAAATGGCAAATTTGTGAGTGAAACGATTAATTTCGCTAAAAATGGCGGAATCTGTTATAAACAAAAAAAAAAAAGCAAACAAATGGACTCAGGCAGGACAAAAGTAATAAACTTCACTATATAGTTTTTCCGCCTGTAGTATATGCTATAGAAAATTCATTTTATTTTTACAACAACCCAGTGTAAGAGAGCAAAAAAAGCACTTAATATTTGTCAGATGACAAACATGCATAATTTTAATTTTTTTTCTTTGCTTTTTGGCATACAGCACACATACATTCACATAAAACCCTACGCCGTGTCTCACTCTTTCTCTCTATATATGTAAAATGAAAAATATTCAAAAACTTTTGACAACAATAAAGCTTATATAAACCTTATGAATGTTGTATAATTTCAGGCGCCATTCATTCATAACAAACAATAAGTTATTTTGCGTTTGTTTGAGTGAGTGTGTGTGTGTGTGAATAAATGTAAAATTTTACATTTAGCTGACAGAGCTAGTAATAACAGCAGTAACTTTCATGTTTATAAAGTTCATATTTGAAGCAAAATTTTGTGCAGAAAAAAAATGTGTATATTTTCCCCTGATTTGTTTGTTCGCCTGATTTCGTTATGATTTCTTCCACATGCCACTCAGTGTGTTATAGCAAACGATGTGGGCGGTTGTTTTTTTTTTTTTTTTTTTTTGGGGCGTTTTGCATTATTTTTTTTTTTTTGTTTGAACTCTATGAAAGGCGTATTCCATATGATGGCAATCATAATAAAGTGCTCTATGAAAACATATTTACGTACATCTGTATGTGTAAGCTCATCCTATACATTTGTTGTTATAATGTCACATAATATAATGTTGTTCACTGAAAGGCTTTATACGAGGAGCAAAAGGGTTAATGAGGGAAAAAAATTCAACGCCAAAAACTGTGCTATAGAGAATAATGTAAATTTTGACATTGTCATTTGTTTTATGGCACATAAAATGCAATTTTTTTTTTCAAATGTATTTTTTGTTTGTTATTTTGGCAAATGATGTTAAAAATAATGACAAATTTTTAAAGTAAACTTCACTCAAATTATTTGACAGTTTAAAAGAAAAATATTGGCTGTTGGGTAGTAAGCAGGTGGGGGGGAGGGGGGTTGGGTTTGTGTGTTGTTTAACGGGCAATCTCAACATATTGAGTGCAGCGATATACATTTGTTGGACGTATTTAATTACAAACTTCAATCGTGATTCGTTAATAACTTAATTTTGGAAAGTTTCATGTTCTTTCAATTAAGACTCCAAAGCAATAGTGAGTTTGACTCTTTAAGTACTTCACTTAGACTCCAATTTTACATCAATAATTCAACATATTTTAGGACTCTTACTTAAGCTCTTTGATTATTTGATTTCAGACTCTAATTCAGACTACAATCTCTGCAAATAAAGTATTGTTTTCAGGCTCCAATTTAGTACTTGACTTTAAAGTCCATTACCGTTTCTTTAAGTACTTGATTTCAGGGTCCAATTAAGGTTCTTTAATTAAATTATTTCAAACTCCAAACCAAGCTCCTTAGGTACTTGATTTCAAAGTTCAATCCAGCTTATATGAGTGCATGATTAAGCCCCCAATCTATGCTCTTTAACTACAAGATTTCAAAGTTCAATCCAGGTTCTATGAGTATATGATTAAGCAGCCAATCCAGGCTCTTTATAAGTATACATGATTTTAGGGTCCAATCCAGGATCTTTAAGTACTTGATTTAAGAGCTCTATCACGGCTCTTTAAATGGTTGATTTATGACTCTAATCTAGGATCTTTAACTACTTGATTTCAAACGCCAATCCAGGTTCTATGAATACATGATTAAGCAGCCAATCCCGACACTTTATGTTTATGATTTTAGGGTCCGATCCAGAATCTTTAAGTACTTGATTTAAGAGCTCTATCCCGGCTCTTTAAGTACATGATTTCAATGACCCATCCAGGTTCTATGAATACATGGTTAAGCAGCCAATCCAGACACTTTATGTTTATGATTTTAGCGTCCAATCCCGACTCTTGATTGATTGATTTAAGACCCCAACGTAGGCTCTTTATATACATGATTTCAAAGTCCAATCCAGGTTCTATGAATACATGATTAAGCAGCCAATCCTGGCTTTTAAAGAACATGATTTTAGAGTCCAATTCCGGCTTTTTAAGTATTTGATTTCTGAGTCCAATTCCGGCTCTTTAATTGATTGATTTAAGACTCCAATCCAAGCTCTTAAAGTACTTGATTTCAAAGCCCAATCCAGGTTCTATGAATACATGATTAAGCAGCCAATCCTAACTTTTAAAGAACATGATTTTATAGTAAAATCCCGGCTCTTTAAGTGTTTGATTTTAGAGTCCAATTCCGCCTCTTTAATTGATTGATTTAAGACTCCAATCTAAGCTCTTTAGGTACTTGATTTCAAAGTACAATCCAGGTTCTATAAATTCATGATTTAGCAGCCAATCCAATGATTGGCTGATTTTAGGGTCCAATCCGGGATCTTTAAGTACTTGATTTAAGAGCTCAATCCCGGCTCTTTAATTGATTGATTAAACACTCCAATCCAAGCTCTTTAAGTACATAATTTCAAAGTCCAATCCAGATTCTATGATTACATGATTAAGAAGCCAATCCGGACTCTTTAAGTACATAATTGTCGAGTCCAATTCAGGGTCTTTAAGTCATTGATTTCAGAGTCCAATTCCGGCTCTTTTTGTATTTGATTTCAGAGTCCAATGCAGGCTCTTTAATTGTTTGATTTCCTATCCTCCTCCTATCCAAGCATATTAAGTACTTGATTTTAAAATCCAATCCAGCTTTTTTAAGGATTTGATTTCAGTTCCCAGTTCAGGCTCATTAAATATTTTATTTCAGACTCAAATCGAGACTTTCTAAGTTCTTAATTTGTGCATTAATTTCAAACTTAAATCGTTTTCTAAAAATAGAAAGAACCATCTTTCCTATTCACCTAATAATTACTAGAATATATCCCCGGTATTCCCCAAAACGTAATTAATTGATATTTAATTATTTATCAATAAACAGAAAAAAACAAAACCCTATATAAAGTTATTTCCCTAACTAATATTGCATGTTTCCTTAACACAAACTCGTTAGTCTACTGTCATTTATAGTTACTTTTAATGACAATTTTTGCTTAATAAAATTTTCTGTAAAGACTACACATGTCAAGCACAAAACATTACCTTGTTGTTGTTGTTTTTGTCGTTTTCTTACAAAACATGAACAAAAATTTGTTAGTTTGCCATTACAAGTATATGACGTGGCATGTCTTTAGTCCGTATTTGCGTGTTAACATAAAAGATTAACATAACGTTAAAAAAATTTGTATTGCTCTTAAAGGAAAAGAATTTGGAAATAAAACTATGTACTGGTACTAAAAAAAAACAAACCATAAAATTTTGTAATAAAAATATTATATGTATTACAGGAACAAAAAAAATATTAGCTGAAAGGAATTTTTACTTTTAGTTTTATAATCCTAAAGTTATGCTAATTGTTTTTTATGTTATATGTAATGTATAGCTAAAAGGGGTAAACAAAAATAATAGTTTGAAAGGAAAAAGAGAGTAGGCAGGTGGTCAGGTGAGAGAGGGGAATTTGTGTAATAAAATAATGTAGACAAAATATAGCAAATTTAAGGCGAAAAATGAGCAATATAATTGTTAGCAACTAAAAGTATGCTATAGTTATTAAATTAAGACTAGATACTCAATATGTAGTTGGTTATAGACTTTTTTAGTAGATCTTTCAGAACTATATTATAGACTCTAAGCGTAGATCGTACATGAATTTAAACTATACTTGAAGCTCTTTAAGTAGTGGAGTTTAAAGTAAACCCTTAAGGATATGATTCCAAACTTCAATTGCTGTTCCATAAGTACTACGACCATAGCTTTTTTAAGACTCTATATATAGTTAAATAAGACGCTTATTAAGGCACTTTATGTACGGAAGTCAAAGTCTGAGAAGTAATAAAGTCTAAGCTCTAATCGTCCTACTATTGGACTCTAATCTTTACAGTCCAATAATAGATCTTTAGGCACTTGCTTTCAAACACCAATCATAGATCATTAAGTACTCGACTTCAGACTTCAATTTCAGTTCCATATGTATTACAATCGCAGCTCTAGTTATAGTGCATTAAGTACTAAACTCAGATCAGCATTGTGGCTCTTTAAGTACAGGAATCATAGACCTATTTGTGTCCTAATGTACTGTTTCAATTGTGAACCTATAACTGCTCCAATCCTAGCATCGTCAATTGCTTCAAACTAGATTTCCATTGTAGATCTGGTAGAAACTTAAGTTAATAAGACCCCAGGTAAAGTTCATGTTATCTCTTTGGAGGGGACCCTTAAGCATTTGATTTATTAAGACTCTATATATACTGAAATAAAACATTAATTGAGGCACTTTATGTCCACTTTAAGTAATAAAGCCTGAGCTCTTATCCTGTTATCTTTAGAGTATAATAATGGACCTTTAAACACTTGATTTTTAACTCCAATCTCAGATTATTAAGACTTCAGACTTCAATTTCAGTTTCATATGTATTACAATCGTACCTCTAGTTATAGCGCTTTAAGAACTAAATTGATTTCAAACTTTAGTTACTAAGACCCCAGTAAGAATTCCTAGTACAAATCTGAAACTTATTAGAACTGTTTTTTTTTTTCAATCTAAGCGGCATAAGTGTTTAATTTTAAATTACGTTTATGTTTCTCCCCCTGAAATTAAAACTGTCAAAATTCCCCTAAAAATAGGCTTTATATTATTTCTCCCACTTAAGCAGTGGTAACGCTTGAGAGACCAATTGAAGTGTTTGTCTTAAAAATAGGTCACATTTGTTAATGTTATATTTGTATAAGAAAAAATAAAGAAATATTTCGCTACTTAAGATATCAAGATTTTATATAAATAATTCCCCTAAAAGTAAACCTTGTTTTTTTCTTTTCATTTAGCAGCCCTCGGTAAAACACAACTTACTTTTACTTCATACTTAAGCCTCAATTTAAAAAAAAATCCCCTAAAATGAGACTATATTTCTTTGTAATTAACTCCTTTACTTATAACCCCAAAAATATACTAACTTACAACATCCTTTCCATATGTATTTCTTTTGCTACTTATGTTTACTTAACAACCCCTGTTTTTCTTTAAATTGTCATCCTTAAATGTAGGCTTCACTTTTGTTGCTTAAGCTATAAATTATAACTCCTAAAAGAAATACTTTTATAATTAAAATAATTACTTTCAAAATTAACAACAAGGAAGCGTATAAACAAACAAAAAATAATATAAAAAAACTATAGCATACTTATAGGCAAAACAAAGACTTAAACTTTTTAAAAGTAATTTTCATAGTTTTTTATACAAAAAAAAAAAACAATTGTTTTCTTTTTATTCCGTAAAATACTCAGCAAGCTAACAGAAACTCATCAACAGAGAGTTTCACACGAGACATTCACACATTTACATAAATAACATATAAACTAAGGAAAACTACTAAAGCAAAAAGTCAAGAAAATAGGCGGCAATTTTCAAGCCTTAAGGTAAAATAAAACTTATATAAACTCTATAAGGAAAAAAAGAAAACATACAAGAAAAACAAGCTACAAAATGCAACAACTTGACATGAAAACGTGCCCCAACACGAATATGAAAAATAGCTACAAGGCAAAACGGTCACAAACAAAAAAAAATGAAAACAAAAAACACAAACTAACCTCAATTGATGACGTTTTTATAAAAGAATGACAATGTTAACAAAAACTACAACTACTATGGCTGTAGCATAAGCACGAGGCTTAAGTTATTGTGCAATAATAAAACTTTGTTGAGGTAAAAGAACCCTAAACATATTTTTTTTTTTTTTTTGTTTTGCCACAAAAAAGGTGTTTTTTTTTAAGTAAGAAAAACTGAATTCTGAAGTGTCTGGGTGGTAAGTCGGGGGCAGTTTTTGCTGAGAATCAACTAACAATAGCAGCAACTATAAGTGTTCACTTAAGATTATTGTAAAAGGAATAAGTTGTTAAAGAAAATTTAGAAAAATATTTGAAAATATTGAAATAGTGATCCTCGGAAATTTATTAGACGATGCTGGCTTTTCTTAGATATAGTTTTACCAAAGACCAAGACTTTGTGGTCTTTCTAAAGTTCTAAACTTTCCAAAGAAGTATTCCTTCTAAAAATTTTAACTTACTGATAAGGTAGTCTTTCTAAACACAAAGTCTTTCGTTTTCAACCACATGGCCTTTTTCATTTACCATCGATTTGCTTCAAATTTGTTTACCTCTCTACCACAAACTTTCCCCTCATCCTTCGTAGAACTCTTCTAAACAATTCTAAACTACAATTTGTTTTCTTTTGCTTAAAATAACACAAAAAAAGAATGTACTTCTCTAGATGCTTAGTTAAATCTTTTTTTCTCTTTGCATATTGTTTTTCTCTTTGTATTTTATAGAAAAACAAACAAAAATATTTCTCTATCCCCTTTGCCACCTAAAAAACACCACAGCAAACGCACAAAAGTATGCTTAGGATTTGAACTAAACAACAACTGCACGAGTGCTTAAACAAAAATCAAAGTAGACAAAGCTTGAGTAAAAATAATAAAAAATATATATAGAAAAACAAAGAGTTTTGTGTTGCCTAACAAAAGGGGAGTTTTAGTTCATTCTTTATTTTTCTAGTTATTTGTATGCAAAGGACCAAGGTCCTTTTCTAACATTTTTTTCTTATACCTATTTTGCTGCTATATTCATGTGTATTTAAAGTCTGTAGTATTTTCCTTTTTCCTAACAAGAATTTTCATTTCTATTTTCCTATCAAGATATCATATAGATGACAATATCAAGTGTTGAGTGTTAATTCTCACTTCATTTGAAGTAGTTTTTAATTTTCCTGTTACTGTGGTTATAATGGAATTTTTACTTTGAAATGACTTGAAATTTTGCAAAAAGTGCCAAATTATAATCAAAGACTAGTTTCAATTAAAGTGTTGTGTGTTTTCGTTTTTTTGGTATTGCACAAAAGTATGCTATTAAAATTAAGAGTTTAATTTTGGATACAATTTTGTGTTGAGCAAATTGAGTTTTTATTAAAGTTTAAGTTAGTGTTAGGAGTTTGTTAAGGAAAATGAGAAGTTGTTTTAGAAAAAAATTTAAACAAAATAATATAGTCTATGTAAAAGGGGCATATGAATGAAGTTTTGAAGAAAAACATTATATTAAGAAACTTTGTTCTAAAAACTACAGTTTTAATAATAATAATACTTTAGCGTCTTTATACTACAGTTATAATACTAAATACTTTAGCGCTTTTAGTATAAAGACTTTCGAGTCTTTATGCTAAAAACTTTTGCCGCTTTATATTAAAGACTTTAGCGTCTTTATACTAAAGACTTTACCGTCTGTATACTTAAGGCTTTAAAGTCTTTACATTAAAGACTTTAGTGACTTTATACTAAATACTTTAACGTGTTCATACTGAAGATGCTAACGTATTTATTCTAAAAACTTCAACATCTTTATACTAAAGACTTCAACGTCTTTATACTAAAGACTTTAATGTCATAATACTTACTACCTTAGCGTGTTCATACTAAAGATTTTAGCGTATTTATACTAAAAACTTTCGCGTCTTTTTACTAAAGATTTTAGCATATCTATACTGAAGACTTTAGCGTCTTTATACTAAAGCCTTTGGAGTCTATATTCTAAAGACTAGTGGCTATGGCTAGTGGTTTTATACTAAAGGTTTTATACTAAAGATTTTTTATACTAAAGACTTCAGCGCCTTTATACTAATGACTTTAGCTTCTTAATACTAAATACCTTAACGTATTTATACTAAATACTTTAGTGTCTTTATACTAATGACTTTAGAGTCTTTATACTAAAGGCTTTAGCGTCTTTATACTAAAGGCTTTAGCGTCTTTATACTAAAGGCTTTAGCGTCTTTATACTAAAGACTTTAACGTCTTTATACTAAAGACTTTAACTTCTTTATACTAAAGACTTTAACTTCTTTATACTAAAGACTTTATCGTCTTTATAATAAAGACCTTATCGCCTTTATACTAAAGACTTTAGGTTTTTTATATTAAAGACTTTAGCGTCTTTTTACTAACTAACTAGGCTCTAACGTCGAATTTCGAGTCTTTATGCTAAAGACTTTCGCTTCTTTATACTAAAGACTTTATACTAAAGAATTTATACTAAAGAGATTACCGTTTTTATACTAAAGGCTTTAGCGTCTTTATATTAACGGCTTTACCGTCTTTATACTAAAGACTTTAGCGTCTTTATACTAAGGACTTTAGCGTCTTTATATTAAAGACTTTCGCTTCTTTTTACTAAAGACTTTAGCGTCTTTATATAAAGACTATAGCTTCTTTTTGCTAAAGACTTTAGATTCTTTATACTAAAGACTACTTTTGTCCCAACGTCTTCACAGTCTTTTGTCTTAAAGTCTTTGTACTGAAATGAAATTTCTTTGTATTGAATACTTAGTTTTGTATACTATTTTTTCCAGAATAGAAAGATGTTCTTAATCAACGTGAAATATTTATTTATGGTTTTGCTTTTATTTGTTAATTCTAAAGAATAATTAATTTGTTGTTATAAGAAAAACATACTTCCCACAATCACATTTCCAATTAACTGAAGTGTTCCTAGTTTACAATACAAATTTACAAAATCCCTGTTAAATAAACACAACAATACACTTCAGTTTCAATTAATAATTTTATCTTAGTTTAATGGGAAAACATAAAAACAATAGCCAACTTTTAGGCTTTAAATTAACACTAGTACCCCCTTATGAACAAGTTTAAACAATATTTCCTTTACCTTACTTTTGTGTTATAAAGTAAATTTGCTGTAATATTAAAACTCCTGGTAAAGTATTTACTCAAAATTATTTTATTTACTTAACAAATTTATTTTCATTTACAATTTCACATATAAACTACTTGAAATAAATGGCTGTTAACAATGAAAATTGTTAAAGAAGGAAAATTTTTAATTTATAAAACTCTTTCCCTGTTTGTGCTAAGTATTTATCTTTAGAAGAAAGTAACAAATAAAACCAAAATCCTTATTTAAATACCAGTTTAAATTGCGTTTACAAATATTTTTCAATAAATTTTGTTACAAATCTAAATCAAATACAAAATTTTCAATCATTTCAATAAGAGCAGAGGAGGGAATAGCAGTAGCAGCGTTAGCAGTTGTTAGCAAACAATAAATAAAGAAAATAATTTAAGTTTGGTAACAGCACAACAAATTGCTTTTTAAGAAAATTACAAAAAAAATAACTTTTTGTTACAAAAACCCAGTGAAAGTTGCGTTACTTTGCTCTAAGACTACACACAGGGAAAAGGAAATATACACGCCTGGTACCAAGTTGATACCAAACTGTTTATAATTTTTCAATAACATCCGTTGTCAAAGTATATACATACGTACGAGAACACTATGTAATGTTGACAATGCAACGTTGTCAACATTAAAACAATTCGTTGTCGAAATCTAAATTTTATACACATCCGTTGTTTAAATGTAAACAAACGTGGTATGCTCACTATTGGAAACAGATTTGTTTGTCAATAGTGAGCTTACCACGTTTGTTAACATTTAGACAACGCATGTGTATAAAATTTAGATTTCGACAACGAATTGTTGCAATGTTGTCAACATTACATAGTGTTGTTGGACGTATGTATTTATATACTTTGACAACGGATGGTATTGAAAAACTATAAACAGTTTGGCATAAATTTGGTACCAGGCGTGTATATTTCTTTTTTTCTCTGTGTAAACATTTTGCTGGGTTATTTTGTCAGCTTTATATTCTAAAAAGCAAAATTACAACAATATTTTATAATCACCGATTTAAATAACAAACTAGGGAGGAAAATATACCACAACAACAACAACAACAAAATAAATAAATTTACTTTTAGAGATTTCTCTCTTTCTCACTGTAATAACTCCTTCATAGATAGAGTGAATTATAAATTCATTCACACAGTTTCCCAGTAGTTTTAAAACAGCATCAATGTCTCCTTTTTAGATAGTTGTATTCACAACTAACTTATAGTAACGCAGATTGCAAGTAATTGGTTATTTTATGCGTCCTAGGTAATCTGGTGGGTAGTCAATTGTCACTTAAATATTTTCAAGTTATTTAGAGTGTTATCCTTTCAAAACTCTTCTTGTATAGCGCCTGATATTATAGTGACAAAGTGAAGTATTGAAATAAGATCAATTGACTTCCGCCCAGTACACGCCCCTATTAACATAACTCTTTAAATACCAATGCCTATAATCAGGCGTAAAGTAAAAATATCTTGCGAATTGCAGGCTTCATTCACTTAGTGTAAATAACAGACAGAGTTTGAATATTGCAAAGATTTTTGTAACATTATTTAACTGAACTTTTTTTTCGCTATAAAAAGAAAGAGTGAATTAAATGAATAAAAAGCAAATATAGACGACTAAAGAAAAGAAAAAAAAATGTTTTACGTATTTCTTAATCTGCATTTTTAATTTGTTTAACAACCAACAAAGACTTGAAAAATGCTACAAAAAAGTGATTTGATTTGCATACATTTAGGGGTACAGTGTTTGCAGAAAGTAATGCTACACTTACATATAGTTTCCGCTATTTATAATGTTAGACATTTGTACTGATATTTGTAATGATGAAAAATGTTTGTCCTATAAAATACTTCAGTTCTGTCTGTACTTCCATCTGCTGTCCGTCTGTCTGTTTCTCCGTCCATGTGTCACCTATATAATTCTTATCATCAAACATCAAGTTGCAATTGTTTGTTGAATATTTTTTATGGGTCCTATATCGGACAGCCAACTATTATGTCCGTCCATATACTGTCTGTCTGTCTCTCCGTCCGTCTGTCTGTCTCACCGTCCGTCTGTTTGCTAGATAATTCTTGTCATCAAACTACAGGTTGCAATTTTTTGTTAAAATCGCTAACCGACAATCCTTTAATGTTTTTGTTTATTTTTTAACTATATTTACAAATATTTCATAAATTTTTTGAAACTAAAGTTCTATAAAAAGTGTCCAAATTGCAATAGTTAAAATGTGTTGTCTTTGCACCCTTACCTAAAATATTAAAAAATTCCCCTAACTGCTTAAAACCACTCCTCTAAGAATCTTATTATTATTAGTCTTTATACAAGTAAATAAACATTTACAAACTTTAGCTGTTGTTTGAAATTCACTATTGTTTTGTTTATATTTACTTCCGTTCATATTGTTCTACTTTCAACACTAGTCTCTTATGGGAGACACACTTCCATTTCCTCAAACTTTAACAAACGAAAACAATGCAGATTCCTTCACCTCACCCCCCAACGCCCCTTTTTTTTGTAACAACCATATAATCTTATATAATCTGTATTCAATCTATAATGCCACTTAAATATGGATTTTAGCCATTCTCAAATGAAAACATTTATTTTCATTGTTTGTGTTTTTGGCTGTCAACAAATTTTCACTGCTGCTATGATAATATTGCTGTTTGCAGTTGTTGCTATCCCATTATAGTGTTGTTAGTATGAAACTATTGTTTTTCTTTAAAATTTACTTGCATTAAGTTCTGTTGTCTTTGGAAAATTTCCAAAAAAAAAAAGAAAATTGTTTTTCTTTTGTGGGGTTTTTGTGGCTAGAAAATGACTGGTTAAATTTTATTGTGCTGTGTTTTTGGTGGTACAAATTAAGGTTCTTCAGATGAGCAGATGTTTTAGATTTAAGTTTGTAAATATGAAATTGTTTTAAAAGATAAGGACAAACAAGTAAAAACAGGAATTTTCTAAAGATTCCAGTGTCTTTATAATTAAAGCTTTAATGTTTTTTTACTAAAAACTTTAACATCTTTATACTAAACACTTTAGAGTGTTTGTACTAAAGATGTTCGATCTTTATACTGAAGACATTACTGTCTTTACACAAAAACTTTATTCTAAAGACTTTACCGTCTTTATACTAACGACTTTATAGTCTTTACACTAACGACTTTAGCGTCTTTATACTAACGACTTTAGCGTCATTATACTAAAGACTTTAGCATCTTTATACTAACGACTTTATAGTCTTTATACTAACGACTTTAGCGTCTTTATACTAACGACTTTAGCGTCGTTATACTAACGACTTTAATGTCTTTGTACTAAAGACCTTATCGTCTTTATACTAACGACTTTTGCGTCGATATATTAACGACTTTAACGTCTTTGTACTAAAGACTTTATCGTCTTTATACTAACGACTTTAGCGTCTTTATACTAACGACTTTAGCGTCTTTATACTAAACACTTTATCGTCTTTATACTAAAGACTCTATCGTCTTTATACTAACGACTTTAGCGTCTTTATAGTAAAGACTTTAGCGTCTTTTTTCTAAAGACTTTTGCGTCTTTATACTAAAGACTTTGTCGTTTTTATACTAAAAACTTTAACGTCTTTGTACTAAAGACTTTATCGTCCTTATACTAACGACTTTAGCGTCTTTATACTAACAACTTTAGCGTCTTTACTTTAGTGTCTTTATATTAAAGGCTTTAGCGTCTTTATAGTAAAGACTTTAGGGTCTTTATACTAACGACTTTATGGTCTATTTACTAAAGACTTTAGGGCCTTTATACTAAAGACTTTACCGTCTTTGTACTAAGGACTTTACCTTCTTTAGCGTCCTTATACTAAAGACTTTAGCGTCTTTATACTAAACACCTTAGCGCCTTTATACTAAAGACTTAAGCGTTTTATACTTAAGACTTTAGTGTCTTTATACTTAAAACTTTAGCGTCTTCATACTTAAGACTTTAGCGTCTTCATACTTAAGACTTTAGCGTCTTCATAATTAAGACTTTAGCTTCTTTGCACTAACTTTTTACAGTATTTTTACTAACAATTATTTTGTTCTTAAAAAATCTTTAAAATCTTTCACTTATCACTGACCTTTAGTTTACCAATACCAGCACTTTGCCAGGATAATCATGTCCTTAATTTATCTTGTAATCTTTTATATTAAAAACACATTGTTTTAATTACAAAACCGCCATTAAATGCCAAAGAAAAAATATTATTATGTTTTTTAATTAAGAAACACTTCAGCTTTTCCCCTCTCTCTCTCTCTATCTCTCCCACGGCAATACAACATATTTATACATAAGCTATCACGCTGTTGCTATTACTGCGTTCTACTGCTTTCAGCTATAGTCAATTACATAAAATATCTGTCCACAATTTTGACATTATATTGCATTTATTACACATTTCCTCATGTTTCACATTTATTATTGTACAGCTGCTGTTGTATGAATATGTAGAATTTTATGAGCCCAGTGCAAAAACCATGAAAAAACCCTATAGAATTTGTGGTTTTTGGGCATATCTTTACATATCCATTCATAAAAAAGGGCAAGTGTACAGGTTTGCAAATGCGAAACGTTTAAGTGGTGGTAGCTGGCAGTGGCAGGGTAGTGTGGCATAACATGGAGCCGAAGTAGATATAAAATGTGAAGTGTTTAATTAAGTTAATTACCTGTATTTTTTTATGCGCATGCCACACCTTTGTGGCACATTGGAAAAAAACGTGTTCAAGTCTCGTTAAAAATGGCCAAATATACAATTATTATTATTTAAATATAGGAATTAAAAAAAAAACGACGTATATTACTCAGAGTTTTACACAAAAACCAACACAAATATCTATATGGTTTAACCGAAAAATATAGGGTGTTAACTTGCTTTAAATGTGGGTCATATATAATTAAATTTTGTTTTGGTTTTTTGTCTGTTTTTTAAAAAAACATTTTAGTTAAACCTAAAATTATGCTTTAGTTTTAGTGCTATCCATTACTGTTTAGTTATTTAGCGTTTTTTTTTTTTTTTTGGTATCTATCTTGTCAAGGTTTGTTATTTTTTGGCTTTATTGATTTTTTTGTTTAAAAACTTTGTCATTTGCTTTAATAGTTGTCACTTATATTGAAGCACAAGTTTAACTCTTCTTGGTTGGAAAGTTTATAATTAAAAAGCAAAAAAAAAAAAAAATCAATTGACTTTTGTATAGTCAGCAAAATAAATTTAGTTTAAGCGAAAAGTTTAAGTTAAGGATTACGTGCTAAAAATTAAAAACTAAATTAAGAACAACAATTTTTTAAAAACGAAAATTAAATTTGAACTGAGCTGGAACTGAACTAGAACTGAACTAGAACTGAACTAGAACTGAACTACTGAACTAGAACTAACTAGAACTGAACTAGAACTGAACTAGAACTGAAACTAGAACTGAACTAGAACTGAACTAGAACTGAACTAGAACTGAACTAGAACTGAACTAGAACTGAACTAGAACTGAACTAGAACTGAACTAGAAACTGAACTAGAACTGAACTAGAACTGAACTAGAACTGAACTAGAACTGAACTAGAACTGAACTAGAACTGAACTAGAACTGAACTATAACTGACTAGAACTGAACTAGAACTGAACTAGAACTGAACTAGAACTGAACTAGAACTGAACTAGAACTGAACTAGAACTGAACTAGAACTGAACTAGAACTGAACTAGAACTGAACTAGAACTGAACTAGAACTGAACTAGAACTGAACTAGAACTGAACTAGAACTGAACTAGAACTGAACTAGAACTGACTAGAACTGAACTAGAACTGAACTAGAACTGAACTAGAACTGAACTAGAACTGAACTAGAACTGAACTAGAACTGAACTAGAACTGAACTAGAACTGAACTAGAACTGAACTAGAACTGAACTAGAACTGAACTGAACTAGTAACTGAACTAGAACTGAACTAGAACTGAACTAGAACTGAACTAGACTGAACTAGAACTGAACTAGAACTGAACTAGAACTGAACTAGAAACTGAACTAGAACTGAACTAGAACTGAACTAGAACTGAACTAGAACTGAACTAGAACTGAACTAGAACTGAACTAGAACTGAACTAGAACTGAACTAGAACTGAACTAGAACTGAACTAGAACTGAACTAGAACTGAACTAGAACTGAACTAGAACTGAACTAGAACTGAACTAGAACTGAACTAGAACTGAACTAGAACTGAACTAGAACTGAACTAGAACTGAACTAGAACTGAACTAGAACTGAACTAGAAACTGAACTAGAACTGAACTAGAACTGAACTAGAACTGAACTAGAACTGAACTAGAACTGAACAAGAACTGAATTAGACTGAACTAGAACTGAACTAGAACTGAACTAGAACGGAACTAGAACTGAACTAGAACTGAACTAGAACTGAACTAGAACTGAACTAGAACTGAACTAGAACTGAACTAGAACTGAACTAGAAACTGAACTAGAACTGAACTAGAACTGAACTAGAACTGAACTAGAACTGAACTAGAACTGAACTAGAACTGAACTAGAACTGAACTAGAACTGAACTAGAACTGAACTAGAACTGAACTAGAACTGAACTAGAACTGAACTAGAACTGAACTAGAACTGAACTAGAACTGAACTAGAACTGAACTAGAACTGAACTAAACTGAACTAGAACTGAACTAGAACTGAACTAGAACTGAACTAGAAACTGAACAAGAACTGAACTAGAACTGAACTAGAACTGAACTAGAACTGAACTAGAACTGAACTAGAACTGAACTAGAACTGAACTAGAACTGAACTAGAACTGAACTAGAACTGAACTAGAACTGAACTAGAACTGAACTAGAACTGAACTAGAACTGAACTAGAACTGAACTAGAACTGAACTAGAACTGAACTAGAACTGAACTGAACTAGAACTGAACTGAACTAGAACTGAACTAGAACTGAACTAGAACTGAACTAGAACTGAACTAGAACTGAACTAGAACTGAACTAGAACTGAACTAGAACTGAACTAGAACTGAACTAGAACTGAACTAGAACTGAACTAGAACTGAACTAGAACTGAACTAGAACTGAACTAGAACTGAACTAGAACTGAACTAGAACTGAACTAGAACTGAACTAGAACTGAACTAGAACTGAACTAGAACTGAACTAGAACTGAACTAGAACTGAACTAGAACTGAACTAGAACTGAACAAGACTAACTAGAACTGAACTAGAACTGAACTAGAACTGAACTAGAACTGAACTAGAACTGAACTAGAACTGAACTAGAACTGAACTAGAACTGAACTAGAACTGAACTAGAACTGAAACTAGAACTGAACTAGAACTGAACTAGAACTGAACTAGAACTGAACTAGAACTGAACTAGAACTGAACTAGAACTGAACTAGAACTGAACTAGAACTGAACTAGAACTGAACTAGAACTGAACTAGAACTGAACTAGAACTGAACTAGAACTGAACTAGAACTGAACTAGAACTGAACTAGAACTGAACTAGAACTGAACTAGAACTGAACTAGAACTGAACTAGAACTGAACTAGAACTGAACTAGAACTGAACTAGAACTGAACTAGAACTGAACTAGAACTGAACTAGAACTGAACTAGAACTGAACTAGAACTGAACTAGAACTGAACTAGAACTGAACTAGAACTGAACTAGAACTGAACTAGAACTGAACTAAACTGAACTAGAACTGAACTAGAACTGAACTAGAACTGAAATAGAACTGAACAAGAACTGAACAAGAACTGAACAAGAACTGAATTAGAACTGAACTAGAACTGAACTGAACTGAAACTAACTGAACTAGAACTAACTAGAACTGAACTAGAACTGAACTAGAACTGAACTAGAACTGTACTAGAACTGAACTAGAACTGAACTAGAATTGAACTAGAATTGAACTAGAACTAAACTAGAACTGAACTAGAACTGAATTAGAACTGAACTAGAACTGAACTAGAACTGAACTAGAACTGAACTAGAACTGAACTAGAACTGAACTAGAACTGAACTAGAAATGAACTAGAACTTAACTAGAACAGAACAAGATCCTAGCTAGAACTGATAAATTATGATGAATATTATGGATTGGACTTTATCCTTACTAGTAGTTAGTACTTCAAATCTTTTAATTTAAATTGAAAAAAACTTTTCAAACTTCACTTTTCCTAATATTCCCTTACATTAACTCTATTCCTCACATATATCCTAAAATGTCCCCCCAGAATAACCCAACTAAAAAGCGTATAAAAAACAAATCACTTTATTTATAGCGATACTTAATAAGCTACTTCGCATACAGCCTAAAAAACACACTTAACCATAAAGCTGATAATTTAAATAATTAATCAGTGTTGTAAGAAAAGACAGGCCAACAAAAAAACTGAAAAAAAAAACAACTCAGTACAAAACATCAAAGATGTTGATGTCGACCAGAAAAAAATACATGACAAGCTCACCCCCTTTAAAAATGTCAAGAAAATTGTGTATATTTAGTTACAGGGAAACAGCTTATTTAGCGGAAAACTGTTTTGTGTATTGCCTTTAAAATACAGACTTTTTAAATGTTTAAATAATTAATGCCTACTTCAAGGAGAATTTCTTAAAAACAGCCCACGCCACAGTAATAGAGCGGGGGAAAGTAAGTAAACAAATCAAAGAACGGAAACATTTTTCTGGCTTTTATAAAATATTAAAAATTTAAATAAAAACAAATTTACGCTCATACTTTTATTTTTTATAAATACACAAGAAAATAGAACAACAAACATTAATATATTGTGGAATTTTTTTCAAGGGTTCATTACAAAGTGTCTTTTTCATATCAATCCTTTATTAGAAACTTGTCAAGTCAATAATCAATGTTGTTTTTGTTTTTTTTTTTAACTTTTTTCAAAGCAACCCCTTTTATTAGCAGTAGCTGCATGAGTAATACCGAAAATGAAAAACATTTTCTTGTTTGTTTATTAATAATTAATAACAGTGACAAGATATTGTAGTAAAAAGAGCAAAATACTTCTTGGAAAAATGATTCAAATTAAAAATGGTTTGAAAAAGAAATCTTAGTATCTTTTTTTTAAACATTTTTGTAGATTTTTCTTAGAAGTTTCAGATTTAGATAGTAGTGGTGGGGATCATGAGCCGGTGTGCGTGATATCCATTTCATAGATAATTTAGAGGAACATTGACCATAATAATTTCTATAGTTATTTCAATAGTTTTCGATTTGTATTAGTTCTTTATATAACAGTTTATTTCTTGATCTAATTAAGTTTTTTTTTTTTTTCATAACCAGGACATCGTTTAAAACGTCTGAGCCCCTTATTAAGAGGAAACCATTCCAAACACTCAAAAACAAACTCTTATTTTACACTTAATTCTTCATGTTTTCCTATTTGTTTTCATTGTACTTTTTAAACCCAACAGTTCATTATAAAACTTAACTTAGAGTGTCACTGGCAAAAGCATCAATTATTTGTGTCTTCTAAAATAACAACAAATAATAACAAACAGTAGCAACAACTCAGTTAATTACTAGAATGCCAATTAAAAGTCGTTGGTTAGAAAATAACAAAAAAAAAATAAAAATAAACGAAAATATCAGGATAAAGAACGATGAACAAGCAGTTTGCTGTGATAAAATAAACAATTGTAATTACAACTACATTTAAGATGTACGAGTACAAGAACTAACACAGTAGTGACACCAGCAGTCACAGCAAGAGTTAGAAGTAGGGCAGCAGCAATTGCCAGCAGTCGTAGCAGGGAAAATAAGCAGAAACTTGTGAAGAATAAAAACACAAAAGCTACTACTACACAATTATTTGCTTTTTAAAACTTAGAAATTGTGTTAGTGGAAAAAGGAAAAGAACGAACAAAAAAAAAAAAAACAAACAATCTTAGTAAATTGATAATTGAAAAGTTAAAGAGATTTTGCTATTCTTTTTATTTTCGGTAGGAAAATGCTGGGGAAAGTACAACAACTAGTGAAAATTAAAAATTAAAAGCTTAAAAAACTTAGGAACTTTGTGAAAGAAAGCCTATAAGTGATAAAGAAAACAACAATAATCTTTTGAAAAGAAATTAATTGTTCCTAGAATTTGTATTTAAAAAAAATTATGGCCGTAAAGTAGACTATGGTTTTAGTCATTTAAGTTTGTGTTTAAAAAAGGGAACAGGGATATATGTATTACTTATACTTTATTTAAAAAAAGGAAGAAGGGCGGTTAGAAAATAGTTTGATTCTATTCTAGTTCAGTTCAGTTCTAGTTCAGTTCTAGTTCATTCTAGTTCAGTTCTAGTTCAGTTCTAGTTCAGTTCTATTCAGTTCTAGTTCAGTTCTAGTTCAGTTCTAGTTCAGTTCTAGTTCAGTTCTAGTTCAGTTCTAGTTCAGTTTCTAGTTCAGATTCTAAGTTCAGTTCTAGTTCAGTTCTAGTTCAGTTCTAGTTCAGTTCTAGTTCAGTTCTAGTTCAGTTCTAGTTCAGTTCTAGTTCAGTTCTAGTTCAGTTCTAGTTCAGTTCTAGTTCAGTTCTAGTTCGTTCTATTCATTCTAGTTCAGTTCTAGTTCAGTTCTAGTTCAGTTCTAGTTCAGTTCTAGTTCAGTTCTAGTTCAGTTCTAGTTCAGTTCTAGTTCAGTTCTAGTTCAGTTCTAGTTCAGTTCTAGTTCAGTTCTAGTTCAGTTCTAGTTCAGTTCTAGTTCAGTTCTAGTTCAGTTCTAGTTCAGTTCTAGTTCAGTTCTAGTTCAGTTCTAGTTCAGTTCTAGTTCAGTTCTAGTTCAGTTCTAGTTCAGTTCTAGTTCAGTTCTAGTTCAGTTCTAGTTCAGTTCTAGTTCAGTTCTAGTTCAGTTCTAGTTCAGTTCTAGTCAGTTCTAGTTCAGTTCTAGTTCAGTTCTAGTTCTAGTTCAGTTCTAGTTCAGTTCTAGTTCAGTTCTAGTTCAGTTCTAGTTCAGTTCTAGTTCTAGTTCAGTTCTAGTTCAGTTCTAGTTCAGTTCTAGTTCAGTTCTAGTTCAGTTCTAGTTCAGTTCTAGTTCAGTTCTAGTTCAGTTCTAGTTCAGTTCTAGTTCAGTTCTAGTTCAGTTGTTCTAGTTCAGTTCTAGTTCAGTTCTAGTTCAGTTCTAGTTCAGTTCTAGTTAAGTTCAGTTCTAGTTCAGTTCTAGTTCAGTTCTAGTTCAGTTCTAGTTCAGTTTCTAGTTCAGTTCTAGTTTCAGTTCTAGTTCAGTTCTAGTTCAGTCTAGTTCAGTTTCTAGTTCAGTTCTAGTTCAGTTCTAGTTCATTCTAGTTCAGTTCTAGTTCAGTTCTAGTTCAGTTCTAGTTCAGTTCTAGTTCAGTTCTAGTTCAGTTCTAGTTCAGTTCTAGTTCAGTTCTAGTTCAGTTCTAGTTCAGTTCTAGTTCAGTTCTAGTTCATTCTAGTTCAGTTCTAGTTCAGTTCTAGTTCAGTTCTAGTTCAGTTCTAGTTCAGTTCTAGTTCAGTTCTAGTTCAGTTCTAGTTCAGTTCTAGTTCAGTTCTAGTTCAGTTCTAGTTCAGTTCTAGTTCAGTTCTAGTTCAGTTCTAGTTCAGTTCTAGTTCAGTTCTAGTTCAGTTCTAGTTCAGTTCTAGTTCAGTTCTAGTTCAGTTCTAGTTCAGTTCTAGTTCAGTTCTAGTTCAGTTCTAGTTCAGTTCTAGTTCAGTTCTAGTTCAGTTCTAGTTCAGTTCGTTCAGTTCTAGTTCAGTTCTAGTTCAGTTCTAGTTCAGTTCTAGTTCAGTTCTAGTTCAGTTCTAGTCAGTTCTAGTTCAGTTCTAGTTCAGTTCTAGTTCAGTTCTAGTTCAGTTCTAGTTCAGTTCTAGTTCAGTTCTAGTTCAGTTCTAGTTCAGTTCTAGTTCAGTTCTAGTTCAGTTCTAGTTCAGTTCTAGTTCAGTTCTAGTTCAGTTCTAGTTCAGTTCTAGTTCAGTTCTAGTTCAGTTCTAGTTCAGTTCTAGTTCAGTTCTAGTTCAGTTCTAGTTCAGTTCTAGTTCAGTTCTAGTTCAGTTCTAGTTCAGTTCTAGTTCATTCTAGTTCAGTTCTAGTTCAGTTCTAGTTCAGTTCTAGTTCAGTTCTAGTTCAGTTCTAGTTCAGTTCTAGTTCAGTTCTAGTTCAGTTCTAGTTCAGTTCTAGTTCAGTCTAGTTCAGTTCTAGTTCAGTTCTAGTTCAGTTCTAGTTCAGTTTCTAGTTCAGTTCTAGTTCAGTTCTAGTTCAGTTCTAGTTCAGTTCTAGTTCAGTTCTAGTTCAGTTCTAGTTCAGTTCTAGTTCAGTTCTAGTTCAGTTCTAGTTCAGTTCTAGTTCAGTTCTAGTTCTTTCTAGTTCAGTTCTAGTTCAGTTCTAGTTCAGTTCTAGTTCAGTTCTAGTTCAGTTCTAGTTCAGTTCTAGTTCAGTTTCTAGTTCAGTTCTAGTTCAGTTCTAGTTCAGTTCTAGTTCAGTCTAGTTCAGTTCTAGTTCAGTTCTAGTTCATTCTAGTTCAGTTCTAGTTCAGTTCTAGTTCAGTTCTAGTTCAGTTCTAGTTCAGTTCTAGTTCAGTTCTAGTTCAGTTCTAGTTCAGTTTAGTTCAGTTCTAGTTCAGTTCTAGTTCAGTTCTAGTTCAGTTCTAGTTCAGTCTAGTTCAGTTCTAGTTCAGTTCTAGTTCAGTTCTAGTTCAGTTCTAGTTCAGTTCTAGTTCAGTTCTAGTTCAGTTCTAGTTCAGTTCTAGTTCAGTTCTAGTTCAGTTCTAGTTCAGTTCTAGTTCAGTTCTAGTTCAGTTCTAGTTCAGTTCTAGTTCAGTTCTAGTTCAGTTCTAGTTCAGTTCTAGTTCAGTTCTGGTTCAGTTCTAGTTCATCTAGATTTCTAGTTCTAGTTCAGTTCTAGTTCAGTTCTAGTTCAGTTCTAGTTCAGTTCTGGTTCAGTTCTAGTTCAGCTCTAGTTCAGTTCTAGTTCAGTTCTAGTTCAGTTTAGTTCAGTTTTAGTTCAGTTCTAGTTCAATTCTAGTTCAGTTCTAGTTCAGTTCTAGTTCAGTTCTAGTTCAGTTCTAGTTCAGTTCTAGTTCAGTTCTAGTTCAGTTCTAGTTCAGTTCTAGTTCAGTTCTAGTTCAGTTCTAGTTCAGTTCTAGTTCAGTTCTAGTTCAGTTCTAGTTCAGTTCTAGTTCATTTCTAGTTCAGTTCTAGTTCAGTTCTAGTTCAGTTCTAGTTCAGTTCTAGTTCAGTTCTAGTTCAGTTCAGTTCAGTTCTAGTTCATTCTAGTTCAGTTCTAGTTCAGTTCTAGTTCAGTTCTAGTTCAGTTCTAGTTCAGTTCTAGTTCAGTTCTAGTTCAGTTCTAGTTCATTCTAGTTCAGTTCTAGTTCAGTTCTAGTTCAGTTCTAGTTCAGTTCTAGTTCAGTTCTAGTTCAGTTCTAGTTCAGTTCTAGTTCAGTTCTAGTTCAGTTCTAGTTCAGTTCTAGTTCAGTTCTAGTTCAGTTCTAGTTCAGTTCTAGTTCAGTTTCTAGTTCAGTTCTAGTTCAGTTCTAGTTCAGTTCTAGTTCAGTTCTAGTTCAGTTCTAGTTCAGTTCTAGTTCAGTTCTAGTTCAGTTCTAGTTCAGTTCTAGTTCAGTTCTAGTTCAGTTCTAGTTCAGTTCTAGTTCAGTTCTAGTTCAGTTCTAGTTCAGTTCTAGTTCAGTTCTAGTTCAGTTCAGTTCTAGTTCAGTTCTAGTTCAGTTCTAGTTCAGTTCAGTTCTAGTTCAGTTCAGTTCTAGTTCGTTCTAGTCAGTTCTAGTTCAGTTCTAGTTCAGTTCTAGTTCAGTTCTAGTTCAGTTCTATTTCAGTTCTAGTTCAGTTCTAGTTCAGTTCTAGTTCAGTTCTAGTTCAGTTCTAGTTCGTTCTAGTTTCTTTCTAGTTCATTCTAGTTCAGTTCTAGTTCAGTTCTAGTTCAGCTCTAGTTCAGTTCTAGTTCAGTTCTAGTTCAGTTCTAGTTCAGTACTAGTTCAGTTCTAGTTCAGTTCTAGTTCAGTTCTAGTTCAGTTCTAGTTCAGTTCTAGTTCAGTTCTAGTTCAGTTCTAGTTCAGTTCTAGTTCAGTTTAGTTCAGTTCATGTTCAGTTCTAGTTCAGTTCTAGTCAGTTCTAGTTCAGTACTAGTTCAGTTCTAGTTCAGTTCTAGTTTCTCGTTTCAGTTAGTCTAGTTCAGTTCTAGTTCTGTCTAGTTTCTGTTTCTAGTTCTGTTCTCGTTCTGTTCTAGTTCTGTTTTCTATTTCTGTTCTAGTTCTGTTCTAGTTCAGTTCTCGTTCATGTTCTCGTCAGTTCTAGTTCATTTCTAGTTCCAGTTCTTAGTCAGTTCTCGTTTCATTTCTAGTTCAGTTCTCGTTCTAGTTCTATTTTCTAGAAGTTAAGTAAACTTCTAGCTCTGTTTATAGGTTTCGTTCTACCTAAACCTAAAAATAGCTTCATTTTCTTATTTTTATCTGTCGGTTTTAAAAATTTAGCCATTTGAAATAAAATTTTCTTTAAATATTTAACAATTTTATGGCATTTTCTTAACATTAAATAGTTTTTTTTCTAGAGTATCCTACATTTTGCCTATTGTCTTTTGCTGCATAATTTTTCGTACCGATTTTTTTCTGTTTAGCAAAAAAAAAAACTATAGAAATTTACATGATATTACTGCAGTTGTAAAAGAATCGAAAAAAATTATAATAGACGAACGTAATGGATGAATAAGGAAGAGAGGAGTAAAGAAAAACTCTTCATACAAATACCACAATACATACAAACAGCTATTTGCTTTTCAAGCCATGTCAGCACATTACAATTTTTGCTAAACAAGATTTATGGTTTACTAACATTTTATTTTTATGGTGGTTTTGTTTTTCTTGCAGAACCGACCAACCAAACTCAAAAGCAGAGCTCACTGTTTATACACAGTGAGAGGAGAAAATGAATTGAAATGGATAAAAACAAGCACACACACACACAGGATGTTTGTGAAAGCAAGTGTGTGAGTGTCAGTCAGTGTGCAGAAAATATCCACTCTTATAAAAACATGACGTGGGTATGACTATCTGTTTTGTGTGTGGTGTCGTAGTCAGCGTCATACTGACGTCCTTTTTTGTACTAGACATTTAGGCTTAGCACCTACAAATATGCAATAGATTTTCATTTTTGTCTTGCATTTACTCAACACATGTGGTCGTGTTGCAAACAAAAAGTTTAAAAAAATCGTTGCTTACATATTACATAAGGGAATAGGGAATAGTATAGATGAAATGAAGAAGGACGAAGAATAAAATGAACGTAGTGTTCAAAAAATAAAATCATTTTACACATGCGAAATGTTCGTAAATTATTTAAAAGCAAAATGGTTTGTTTTTCAAAAAAAAAAAAAAATTTTTGAAAAAACGCCAAACAGCCTTAGAGTATGCTTTCATTTCCTTTAAAATGCACCATTTTAAAGAGTGTTAAGTGTATGTTCTTTTCTGTAATGCTTCAACGATTTCTGGTCATTCCATCATTTAACCATCACTCTACTTGTTGGTGTAAGTGTTGTGTACTTTTTTTCTTGTTATTGTATGCTTGGCAGACAGTCATTTCCTTTATAGGCCTTCATGTAATTACCACTTGTTTCCCGTTTTTATAGTTTTCCGTTGGCTTCCTTTCTGTTAGTTGCATTTTTTTTCTCTCTACTGGCAACATATGAGTTTAAATGGTGTTCTGTTAGAGTCTTCTAGCATATAAGGTCTTGAAAAAAGCAAGGAAGACCTTAACGGTTACTAGTCGCACAGTCTTTTTAATCCTTGCCGTATGTGCAGTTTATGCTTCTCAAAAAATTTATTTCTTAGCTTGTATATTTAGCTTGTAGTTTTCTCACATTTGTTTGTTTCTTGCTTTCCTATAATACATATATATATTTTTTTTTTTGGCTTTAGTGGGTGTGTCTTACTTTCTTATATTCAATTTTCATTTCTTGTTTTTGTTTTTTCCTGGTACCCACCTTTATTTGTTCTATCATTGTTCGGCTATACTAAGTTTATGTTTATCGTACTTAAGTTGTCAGCAGGCTCATGTGTTGTAACACAACAGTTTTAAAAGTCTTTAGCAAATAGTACAACGAAACAACACAATAATACAGTAACAGTAAAAGAAACCAGAACAAAAAGTGTTATAAACACTTGCCTACATTTAGGCTTACAATCTTGATAAGTTGTTAAAAGCTCAATAACTTGTTCAAGAAAACGTTAAATATGCTTGTACGAATAACAGCATGTCGGATTTTGCATGTGTATGTGTGCTTGAAAGGTTGCAAGCTAAAATGTAACAAATATCTGAACAATGCTATTGTAGATAGAGAAATCGGAAAATGAAAAAAGTTTTTCAATTGTAAGTTAAATTTAAATATTTATACACAAACAGAGATTGATAGAACTTTATTAAGTTTTAGCACAAACTAAAACTTTAAAGCACATAAACTTATTTTAAACTTTAACTCAAATCTAAATCATGATGAACTAAATTTGTGCTAAAATTAAGTACTACTCAAATATAATAGTACATATTTATAATTAATAACAGACAAATTCGAAATAAACTAGAACTGAACTAGAACTGCACTAGAACTGAACTAGAACTGAACTAGAATTGAACTAGAACTAGAACTGAAGAACTGAACTAGAACTGAACTAGAACTGAACTAGAACTGAACTAGAACTGAACTAGAACTGAACTAGAACTGAACTAGAACTGAACTAGAACTGAACTAGAACTGAACTAGAACTGAACTAGAACTGAACTAGAACTGAACTAGAACTGAACTAGAACTGAACTTAGAACTGAACTAGAACTGAACTAGAACTGAACTAGAACTGAACTAGAACTGAACTAGAACTGAACTAGAACTGAACTAGAACTGAACTAGAACTGAACTAGAACTGAACTAGAACTGAACTAGAACTGAACTAGAACTGAACTAGAACTGAACTAGAACTGAACTAGAACTGAACTAGAACTGAACTAGAACTGAACTAGAACTGAACTAGAACTGAACTAGAACTGAACTAGAACTGAACTAGAACTGAACTAGAACTGAACTAGAACTGAACTAGAACTGAACTAGAACTGAACTAGAACTGAACTAGAACTGAACTAGAACTGAACTAGAACTGAACTAGAACTGAACTAGAACTGAACTAGAACTGAACTAGAACTGAACTACTGAACTAGAACTGAACTAGAACTGAACTAGAACTGAACTAGAACTGAACTAGAACTGAACTAGAACTAGAACTGAACTAGAATTGAACTAGAACTGAACTAGAACTGAACTAGAACTGAACTAGAACTGAACTAGAACTGAACTAGAACTGAACTAGAACTGAACTAGAACTGAACTAGAACTGAACTAGAACTGAACTAGAACTGAACTAGAACTGAACTAGAACTGAACTAGAACTGAACTAGAACTGAACTAGAACTGATCTAGAACTGAACTAGAACTGAACTAGAACTGAACTAGAACTGAACTAGAGCTAAACTAGAACTGAACTAGAACTGATCTAGAACTGAACTAGAACTGAACTAGAACTGAACTAGAACTGAACTAAAACTGAACTAGAACTGAACTAGAACTGAACTAGAACTGAACTAGAACTGAACTAGAACTGAACTAGAACTGAATTAAACTTAAAATGAAATAGAACAGAACTAAAACAATATTTATTTATAATAATTTCATTGCCTAATTTTAGGCTCTTTAAATTATTTATTTTTATTATATATTTTTTTACTCATAGTTTTAAATAAATTTTTTTATTAAATTTATTTGTTTTAATTTAATTTCGTTTGTTATCATTAAAAATACTGTTCTTACTGTTGTTGTTGTTATTTTGTATTTTGTTTACAATTATGTTTAGTAATTATTTTAAATTATTTGGTGTTTAATTTATTTAATTTTTTTTTGTTGTGGTTTCTATATTAACAATGGCGCGAGTTTTAATATATAAAAACATACATTTATAATGTTTAGGTTTTGTTTGTAGATTATTTTAATTGTTTTCACAGTAATTTGTTAACAAAACATAGAACAAATGCTTTTTTTTTCTTTTTTTCGCAACATCAATTATAATTGATTATGATTGGCGATAGAGCAAAAATTAAATAAATATAAAGCATACTTTAAGGTTAATGTGAAAATGTGAGAAGATTATAGTTATGAAAATTGATTTAAACATGTTGATAATGAAAATTTAATAAAGTATTAGAAAAACTAGTACTTTAAAATGGTAACTAAAGGAGATTATTGGAATTTAATAGAATTTTTTGATTTAATGCAAATTTTTAAGGCTTTTTTAGGCTGAAATAAAAAATATGAATGAATGGCATACTTTTAGGTGAAAACTGAGTTTGTTAATTTTGGATTTATTAACAGTTTTTAAATTGTAGCATTTTAAATTTTGAATATAAATTTTTCAAAAAAAATGAAAATTTATTACATAAAATTTTCATATAAAAACCTGAGCAAAACACATACACACTGAGACTAATACATATGTGTGTATTTGCCGACATACAAATATATATAAAAGTACATGTAAACTAATGTAACGGATGTTCAAACATGCATTCATGACATTGTCTGCGTACACACATTTACTTATTTGCAGCAACAAACACAACAACATTCTAAACATGTATAATAACAAGTTTTTAAACACGAGACATGAGAGTAACACCAGCAATGACAATATTGCCAGTAATACTACCGGCATAAAATCAACAACAATCATGAGAGAAAACAAAAAAATTAAACCTTAAAATTAAATCCTTAGCTGGCAGGATATAAACGTATAAATTTACGCCAAACAATACATTATTAATATGTGAGAGATAACCGAGTAGGGGAATAAATTGTATAGCAGCCTGTAGGTAGGCTTTAGAAATATAAATAAATTAAATTTAAAAACTCTGTAGAGAAGCTATCTCCTGGCTTAGCCATGAAGATAAAATGTATTTTTGAAAATTTAAATAAAATTAAATAAATATTTTTATCAGGCAGCCTAAAAGTAGGCTCTATAAAATTTTAAATTTAATTAAATTTTAAAATCAATAATATCTAGTTGTTAATTACATAAAATTGCACAATTATATTGTCGGCTGCTAAAGACACAAAATACAATAACTGCAGCATACTTTTAGGCGTTTAACTAAACATTAAATTTTAACCCAAATCTTGCAAAAATAACGCAAAATGCAATAAAAATTCAAATGGTTTATAATTTCAAAGCTTAATCTCTCGCTTCAATTTAATATCAATTTATAGTTTTTTTTCGTCTCATCTGTCCAACTGTCATTTAAATGAATCTATTCTGATAACCATATCTGCAGAATGTTTTGCATTTTAGTTTTTTCTTTATGATTTTGTATAAATTTTATATTTATTTTTCCTAAAAAAAGAATCGTAAAAAGAATTTTGTGGCTTTTTCCTAAAGACCGACATTTGTTCTAGGACTAATTTTACATTAAACTTTTAGAGGCTGCAAAGTTTTTTTCTACAGTACAGAAAAGCTAAAACATATAACGTATAACAACGACTGTGTTTTTAAGCCAAATGAACAAAATAGAGAACAAAAATAATCATAAAACCTTTATCACAATTCTGTTGAAGGCATAAAACTCAGAAATCAATAAAAATGCGAAACACGAAAATCAACGTCTTCAAAACTATATAAATTTAGTATTTTTCATGCATATGATATATGGCCACAAATAAAACAGATTTTAGGTCTAAGTTTAGAAAGTAACCCAGCAACAATTTTAAAAGTAAGTCTATCTTAATCTACAAAAGTTTTAACGCTAAGTCAAGCTTACTCTATTGATTTCAGTTGACATATCTGTTCAGATTCTAATTCAAATCCTTTCTATTTTATATCTAGGTTTCGCTACTAGTTCTGTTTCTAGTTCTGTTCTAGTCTGTTCATAGTTCTGTCTAGTTCTGTTCTAGTTCTGTCTAGTTCTGTTCAGTTCTGTTCTAGTTCTGTTCTAGTTCTGTTCTAGTTCTGTTCTAGTTCTGTTCTAGTTCTGTTCTAGTTCTGTTCTAGTTCTGTTCGTAGTTCTGTTCTAGTTCTGTTCTAGTTCTGTTCTAGTTCTGTTCTAGTTCTGTTCTAGTTCTGTTCTAGGTTCTGTTCTATTCTGTTTCTCGTTCTGTTATCAGTTCTGTTCTAGTTTCTGGTTCTAGTTCTGTTCTAGTTCTGTAGTTCTCTAGTTTCTGTTCTTAGTTCTGTTTCTAGTTCTGTTCTGTAGTTCTGTTCTAGTTCTGTCTCTAGTTCTGGTCTATGTTCTGTTCTAGTCTGTTCTATGTCTGTTCTAGTCTGTTCTAGTTCGGTTCTAGTTCTGTTCTAGTCTGGTTTCTAGTTCTGTTCTAGTTCTGTCTAGTTCTGTTCTAGTTCTGTTCTAGTTCTGTTCTAGTTCTATTCTAGTTCTGTTCTATCTGTTGTAGTTCTGTTGCATAGTTCTGTTCTAGTTCTGTTCTAGTTCTGTCTAGTTCTGTTCTAGTTCTTTTAAATCCCTTATAATTTTTATAAATTTCCAAAACAGTTCACTCATGTGCTGCTGGGATTTATCTATACAAATAAAATAAAACTTTCTTTAACATAATTTACATGTTAAATAGATTAAAGAATAGAATGAATAAAACTTGAAAAATCAAAAAACTGTAAAAAAAACAAATTCCTAAAACCAACCCAAATCTGTCAATCCCCATATCAACAACAACATAAAATTTAAATAAATACAACAAAACCCTTGGAAAACAAAATACTGGTACAACAAGACGAACAACAAGCCAAGGAAAAGTTTTCAACATGAATTGTTATTGAATACTTTTTTTTTGGTCTCATGTAATACGAACAAGTATGGTTTCACGTTTTCAAATGGACTGACAGAAAAGGCAAAAAGTTGAAAAGCAAAAAAAAAAAAAAAAATAAAAAATTAAACAAGAAAAAACAACCTAAAAACAAACTTTAAATCAACACTCAAAACCCATTATTTAAGAACACACTTTCATACATAGACAAGCACACAACCATACACCCCTGTACATATGCAACCTTTTCTCACTTACAAATAAAATAGTTTGTTAAGCAGACATGTGTAGGACTACTTTGTTATTTATTTGTTTATATGTGTTAGTAAATATGTTTTAGTATTTGTATATATGAAAATTGAAAATTTTTTAAAAATTGAAATATGTTGAAGAATTTATTTGCTTTATTGTAGAAAAAGTTAACCAAAATTCATTGTATGGAAAATACTATAGAAGTTAACAAAGGTTTTTCTCTTGACTTCCACCCTAAACCTTAATATTTCTACATACAATTGGAATTTCTTATTTTTATTTTCCTTTTCTTTCAGCCTAATTTTTTTGCCCCCTTGGCATTTCAACAATATTCAAAATTTACTTCAAATTGATTTAAGTTTTCTTATTTCTCTAGTTTTTTTTCTAACTTGAGCCCAAAACATAGTTGAAGGCTTTTCTGACCAAATGATGAAAAATAATTTAAGCAGTATTTTTCCTCTGATAGTTTTTCGGGTTTTTTCTTTCTGGGTTGGCTGCTAAATGTAATCATGTGTATCTTTTTTTTTTAATGTTGTGGTTTTTGTGTGTGATTTTTTTATTATTTCCGTTTTCTTAACATTATATGCAGATGTTGATTATCCATAAACTACAGCATACTGATTTTTTATTACTTTCTTTTCGGCCTAACAATTCAATTTATTGTTAGTTGTGGTTGTTAGCCATCAAAACCCTTAGCCTATGTTTTGATTGTTTTTTATTTGCTAAGCCTTAAAGTATGCTCTAGTAATAATAAGAAGCTCAAGTATTTAAATATATGTATGTGTTTTCACAAATCACATAACAATGTTAAGGATATATTTTTGGGTACTTATTGAATAAGAAAAAAGTATTGTATTTCAAAAGAAGTCATGATAAAATGCAAAAACTATTAAAGATAAAAAATGATGTTAGGAGACGTAATATGGGAATGGGGGCAGAATTATAATTAAAATTTGTGGATTTTATAAGGAATGCTTAGGAAAAGTGGCAGATTGATAGATGTTCAAGAAAGTTGTTAAAAAGGCTAAGGAGTTTTATTTTGGGTCTTGCAAAGAAACTTTTCAGAAGAAATATTTTTTGAAATTTAATAAAAAAAACATTTTGTGTGAATACAATACTAAGTTCAATTTTAGCGCAGTTCTAGTTCAATTCTTATTTAGTTCTGTTCTAGTTCTGTTCTAGTTCTGTTCTAGTTCTGTTCTAGTTCTGTTCTAGTTCTGTTCTAGTTCTGTTCTAGTTCTGTTTTAGTTCTGTTCTCGTTCTGTTCTAGTTCTGTTCTAGTTCTGTTCTAGTTCTGTTCTAGTTCTGTTCTAGTTCTGTTCAAATTCTGTTCTAGTTCTGTTCTAGTTCTGTTCTAGTTCTGTTCTAGTTCTGTTCTAGTTCTGTTCTAGTTCTGTTCTAGTTCTGTTCTAGTTCTGTTCTAGTTCTTTTCTAGTTCTTTTCTAGTTCTGTTCTAGTTCTGTTCTAGTTCTGTTCTAGTTCTGTTCTAGTTCTGTTCTAGTTCTGTTCTAGTTCTGTTCTATGTTCTAGTTCTGTTCTAGTTCTGTTCTAGTTCTGTTCTAGTTCTGTTCTAGTTCTGTTCTAGTTCTGTTCTAGTTCTGTTCTAGTTCTGTTCTAGTTCTGTTCTAGTTCTGTTCTAGTTCTGTTCTAGTTCTGTTCTAGTTCTGTTCTAGTTCTGTTCTAGTTCAGTTCTATTTCACGTTCTAGTTCAGCTCTAGTTCTGTTCTAGTTCTGTTCTAGTTTATTCTAGTTCTGTTCTAGTTCTGTTCTACTTCTGTTCTACTTCTGTTCTAGTTCTGTTCTGGTTCTGTTCTAGTTCTGTTCTAGTTCTTGTTCTAGTTCTGTGCTAGTTCTGTTCTAGTTCTGTTCTAGTTCTGTTCTAGTTCTGTTCTAGTTCTGTTCTAGTTCTGTTCTAGTTCTTTTCTAGTTCTGTTCTAGTTCCTGTTCTAGTTCGTTCTAGTTCTAGTTCAGTTCTATTTCAGTTCTAGTTCAGTTCTAGTTCAGTTCTAGTTCAGTTCTAGTTTAGTTCAGTTCTAGTTCAGTTCTATTTCAGTTCTAGTTCAGTTCTAGTTCAGTTCTAGTTCAGTTCTAGTTCAGTTCTAGTTCAGTTCTAGTTCAGTTCTAGTTCAGTTCTAGTTCAGTTCTAGTTCAGTTCTAGTTCAGTTCTAGTTCAGTTCTAGTTCAGTTCTAGTTCAGTTCTATTTCAGTTCTAGTTCAGTTCTAGTTCAGTTTTAGTTCAGTTCTAGTACAGTTGTAGTTTAGTTGTAGTCCTGTTGAAATTCAGTTCTAGTTGAATCCTTAAAATAAAACTTAAAGTTTTTATTTTTCAGCCAAAAGCGAAATGTCTGTGGCTGTCCCTTGCAAATATTTAATTTCCGTTTAAGTTTCCCCCTTAGTTAACCAAGAAAATAGCCAAAAAAAATACGATAAGAAAAGTAACACAAAACAGTTACTAATAAGTAACCAAATGGTTACCTTCATTTCAATTCCACTTCATTAACATTTTTAACCATCTGTCAGCTGTCATTTAAGAAAATAAAACGTACCATATTAAACTCCATCAACAGAAAATTGGGAAAAAATCTAGTAACTTGATAAAAAATAAAAGAAAGAAATTATGCAAAATGATTTGATAAGAAAAAAAAAGCGAACATTTGAACCTTTAAAAGTAGGCAACAGAAACTGAAAACAAATGAAAAAAAAAGAAACATTAAATATATATCCTAGCTGCTATTTACTAAGGATAATGTCAAAATCTTAACACAAGCAAACAAGATGTTGGAAACTGAAGAGAGCTAGGGAAAAAAAAACACAACAGTAAATAGTAAGACAAGTGACATGAATGCTTAAAACACGTAAAACAGGTTTTGTTTTTTATACGAAAAAAATCAAAACCCTCTTTATTTAAACAAAAAGAATTCAACGACCATCTAGCTGATGAGCTGTGCATACAAATAAGGGAGTTATGTCCTGTAACATGTTACAGCATACTTTTTGTTTTGTTTTTTTTTTGCTTTCTAGATTTACTCTAGACATTTGAAAGCTGTTGCTGTAACAATGCTTATAAGAAATCAGTGTTAAATTTATTAAGAATAAAATAATGCACTCAATAAAACAAAATCACCATTGCTAATGATAAATCGTATTTCTTATACAATTATTTACTAGCATTTAAATTCTGTGTATACTTTTCTTAATTGGAAAATCTTTTTCTGTTGTATATTTTACTCTATTTGTTCTTAAGAGATCTCCACACTAAGTAATCTAATTAGTTAAGGGCCACGTAGTTGTAAGAATATAAAAATAAACTTAAAATTAAAAAAAAAGTGAAATGAATTTTTTTGTGTGTTTTTTTTTAATAAATAAGAAAGATATATGAAACGTTTCAGCGAAATGTCCATTTCCATACTCGTTGGTTTTTAATGATAAATAATTTAAATTAAAAATGTAAAGAGAATGCCAGAGAAATTAAAAAAAACGAGGGCGTATGTTTTTCACCTTGTGGCCAGGTCAAATTTAAAATAAGCTAAACAGACACTAACGCTGCTGCTTATTAAATTAAATCAACAGCCTTAGGGTATGCAATGATAAATGTTGGTGTATTGAAATGATGGGGAGACTAAAGCGGGAAATAAGTTATAAAAATGAGATAGATGAGATAATTGTGGGTATATTAAGTAATTTAGTTTAAATTTGTCTATGGCATATAAATAGTTGAAAAAATGTACAGACAAATAAGAGCTGCTTAAACAACATAGAGTTGGAGAATACTACAGTCTTAAAAAAGTTAAGTTTAATAAAATTATTTAATATATATCTATTATGAAATTCTAATTTGTTTTTTAAATTCCTCAAAAATATGCTGTTTATTAAATTAAAACAAACGCCCTAAGGTATGCTAAGTTAAATATTTGTGTTTTTAGCACAACTAACCTAAATGGGAGGAATGTTATGAAAAAATCAATAAAACAGGTAAATTTAACATAACTTAAACTCAAAAATAATGTAAAAAAGCTAACAAATTAAAGAAAAAAATTTAATTAGAAAAAACTTACTAATTCCCATTTTAACTCCCTAATATTGTGGCTTCCCTTTGTTTTCAACGTAAAACTACTTTAAATTTAAATAGATGTTCAAAGACTTAAAAATACTAGATGATAAAGCAAATGTGTCCAGTTTTTTCCTCAGTGCTAAGTACACAGCACTTTTGTAATTTGTTCTAATTAAATTTTTCATCTAGACCCGCATTCTAACAAAATAAACTATACTTTATTTGTTGTAGTATATTTTCGCGTTAAATTTAATGAAATTAGTCAAAAGAAAACAAAAAAACTTAAACAAACAAAAACATTCAGCTGTGCGTGAATGATGGGATAGAGAGTGTTAGGACCAGTTTATTTGAAGTTGCTCAAAAGAAAAAAAAAAGAAATGTTTGTTAATGTCATTTAAAATAAAAAAAGTAGTAGAGACTATAAAATTGTCATATCAATTCAAAGCTAAATGTAAAGCATACTAATAAGGTAAGGAAATTAGTATATTTAAATAAAATAATGCATACTTTTGGGAGCTTTTTAAATTTTAATTTGGAATAAAATAAGAAAATGTTTTTTTGAAGAGAAGAAGAACTGCGCTAAAAATGATCTAGAATTGAACTAGAACTGAACTAGAACTGAACTAGAACTGAACTAGAACTGAACTAGAACTGACTAGAACTGAACTAAACTGAACTAGAACTGAACTAGAACTGAACTAGAACTGAACTAGAACTGAACTAGAACTGAACTAGAACTGAACTAGAACTGAACTAGAACTGAACTAGAACTGAACTAGAACTGAACTAGAACTGAACTAGAACTGAACTAGAACTGAACTAGAACTGAACTAGAACTGAACTAGAACTGAACTAGAACTGAACTAGAACTGAACTAGAACTGAACTAGAACTGAACTAGAACTGAACTAGAACTGAACTAGAACTGAACTAGAACTGAACTAGCACTGAACTAGAACTGAACTAGAACTGAACTAGAACTGAACTAGAACTGAACTAGAACTGAACTAGAACTGAACTAGAACTGAACTAGAACTGAACTAGAATGAACTAGAACTGAACTAGAACTGAACTAGAACTGAACTAGAACTGAACTAGAACTGAACTAGAACTGAACTAGAACTGAACTAGAACTGAACTAGAACTGAACTAGAATTGAACTAGAACTGAACTAGAACTGAACTAGAACTGAACTAGAACTGAACTAGAACTGAACTAGAACTGAACTAGAACTGAACTAGAACTGAACTAGAACTGAACTAGAACTGAACTAGAACTGAACTAGAACTGAACTAGAACTAGAACTGAACTAGAACTGAACTAGAACTGAACTAGAACTGAACTAGAACTGAACTAGAACTGAACTAGAACTGAACTAAACTAGAACTGAACTAGAACTGAACTGAACTAGAACTGAACTGAACTAGAACTGAACTAGAACTGAACTGAACTAGAACTGAACTAGAACTGAACTAGACTAGAACTGAACTAGAACTGAACTAGAACTGAACTAGAACTAACTAGAACTGAACTAAAACTCAACTTGAACTAAACTAAAACTGAACTAGAACTTAAATAGAATTGAACTAGAACTGAGCTATGGGTGAATTAGAAATAAACTAGAATTAGAATTGAACCAGAGCCTAAACTAAAATGAAGTAATTTTTATCATTGGCTACTTTTTGAATTTAATTCCTTTTGAAATCATAAAGCACACCTTTGCGTTTGAATTTAAATTAGGTAATTTCAAACCATACACAAATAATTTAAAATTTTGAATACTAACATATAGGAAATCCAGCCAACCATATAAACCACACATCATTTTTGGTTACCTTTTTACTTCATTTAAATTGTCCCTTATTTTACATAAACGAAAAACACTCTAAATAAAATATTTTCTTAAATATCTTTAGTTTTTATTGCATTGTTGGCACTTGCTATCTCACCTTCTAACTGACTTTTCAAAATTTTCTCCATATTTTACCACAACCACAGATATTATTGCCATAGTTAAACTTTATAATTTAAAACATTTAATATCTGCATAAATACAAAAGAAATCTGAAAAAAAATTACCAAAGTTACCTGGAGGAGTGTGTTCATGTATATGATGACCACCATCATCACTTTTGGAAAATAGAGAAATTATTCTAGCGTTAAATTGGAAACTTAGACATTTAAACCACACAGAGAGTGGGAGAGAGAGAGAGAGAGAGACAGAACAAAAAATAAACATGTTCATTCAGGTGCATGTGTACATGTTTGTGTTTTAAGCTCAGAAGTATGCTGTATATATTAACTTAATAATGAAATAATAAACTTTACATATCTACAGGAGTTTTGTTGCTTTTTTTTTTGATATTTAACATATTGTTTTGATATGTATTGAAATTGTGGCATGTGTGCTTTTAGGGGCCATATGAAATGTAGCATAACAAATGAAAACAGATATTTTGTTGAATGGCAAGTGATGAGATGTTAAAAGTAAAATTCGTTTTTTTTTTTTTTTGCATTGTCTAAGATAATTTAGTCAGTTTATGTTTGGACACAAAAAAACCGAATAAAAACAACAAATGGACGAAAGAAAAAAGTTCTAGATAACATTTCAATTGAATTAGATGTACATATGTATGTATGTTTTTATTTTACATATATGCAAATGAATGCTGAATAATTTTGTTGGGTATAATTTATTCGTTATTATGTTTTCCTTTATTTTTGTGGTTTTTTGTTCTATTTTATGGAAATTTTTTTTAAGGGATCATAATTGAAATGGAATAATTTGTTTGCCTAAAAGTATGCTATAGAAATATTGAGTTAATGAATATGTTTAAAGAGAGAATTATAATATATATAATTTCTTACTATAGAAAATTGGTCCATTTTAAGTAAAGAAGTAGTTAGAATTTGAAAAATGGAAATTCTGTTAGCCTAAAAGTATGCAGTATATTTTATTAAAACATGATCCTGAGAGTATGCCAAGCTTAAAAATTATTTTTAAATAGAAATAATTGGAAACATTGAAAATTTTTACATTTTCTACAAAAAAAATATTAGAGCATACTTTTAGGACTCGGTTTAAATTTAAAATCAGACCTTTTGTTTTATAACAAAATGTTTCATTAATTAACTAAATTTGTATAACAACTTTATTATAGCAAGCAAAACCCACAAAATATGATTAACTAACTTTTGTACAAGTAATTCCACAAAAAAAATAAATAAAAAATAACCTCATAAAGAAGCCAAACAACACAATATAACAAAATCTCGCAAAAAAAAAAAACTAAATATAAAATTAAAATCTCTAAACACCGCATAGACAAATAAACGTCTACTCCAACACATAAAATCCCTAAAAAATCAACACATTCACAGAAAAAAACAACACAAAATTGTTACTGTTTGTTGTTAGAATTATATTTGTAAATCTTTAATTAAAACCACAATAACCGCAATCTAACATACGCTAGAAAATTTTAACAACAGAAAAAAAACATATCAAATAAAACACAAAATTGCACACAAAAAAAAACTCTAAGGCGGTAATAGAATGAAACAAAATTGTACACACAAAAACCAAAACCAACAATTTTCTACACTTTAATAAAATTGTCATATAAATGTATATGTAAAACAGAACAGAAACAACAGCAACACCAAGCAAATAAACATTTATTACCATGCTGTGTTGTTAACAATTCTAAGAACCTTTAGCAGGGCCACGCAAAGCTAAGGAGGTAAATGACAGCAGAGGGGAATGCTTTAGGGGAACAAGAAATACAAATAAAAACAACAATCAAGTGTTTTTATATTGCACATGTACAAATAAAATAAAAGTACATACACACAACTAAAATAAATCCAAGTTTACGCCAAAAAGTATGCAACATAAAAAAATTGTTGCAATTAAAATTCAAATAGCTTTTAGATGTTTGTATATGCAGACGTGTCTGTGTGCGAGAGTGCAGCTAGAGAGAGTGAGTTTGTTTTAATTTCTATGGAGGAGAGCAAGTTTATACATTTAGTCATGCTTTTGTTGATTCTATGTGCAAACATGGTTAAACGTTGTTTATAGAATTTTAAGAAATTTTTTTCTAAAAAATTTAATTTTTTAATGAACACAGCGTAGAAAGACATTAGTTCTGTTTTAGTACTGTTCTAGTTCTGTTCTAGTTCTGTTCTAGTTCTGTTCTAGTTCTGTTCTAGTTCTGTTCTAGTTCTGTTCTAGTTCTGTTCTAGTTCTGTTCTAGTTCTGTTCTAGTTCTGTTCTAGTTATGTTCTAGTTCTGTTCTAGTTCTGTTCTAGTTCTGTTCTAGTTCTGTTCTAGTTCTGTTCTAGTTCTGTTCTAGTTCTGTTCTAGTTCTGTTCTAGTTCTGTTCTAGTTCTAGTTCTGTTCTAGTTCTGTTCTAGTTCTGTTCTAGGTTTGTTCTAGTTCTGTTCTAGTTCTGTTCTAGGTTTGTTCCAGTTCTGTTCTTGTTCTGTTCTAGTTCTGTTCTAGTTCTGTTCTAGTTCTGTTCTAGTTCTGTTCTAGTTCTAGTTCTGTTCTAGTTCTGTTCTAGTTCTGTTCTAGTTCTGTTCTAGTTCTGTTATAGTTCTGTTCTAGTTCTGTTCTAGTTCTATTCTAGTTCTGTTCTAGTTCTGTTCTAGTTCTTTTCTAGTTCCGTTCTAGTTCTGTTCTAGTTCTGTTCTAGTTCTGTTCTAGTTCTGTTCTAGTTCTGTTCTAGTTCTGTTCTAGTTCTGTTCCAGTTCTGTTCTAGTTCTGTTCTAGTTCTGTTTTAGTTCGGTTCTAGTTCTGTTCTAGTTCTGTTCTAGTTCTGTTCTAGTTCTGTTCTAGTTCTGTTCTAGTTCTAGTTCTGTTCTAGTTCTGTTCTAGTTCTCTTCTAGTTCTGTTCTAGTTCTTTTGCCCTACAAGTTTTGTCCACTTCGTTCCATGTTCCTTTATTTTCCCTCCATACCTTTTTCTTTGCTTTCCATTTCATAAATTCCACAGAAAAAAAGCCCTTAACTAACCGCCATTATTTTCAACCTACAATTTATAAAGAAAAATGTCATGTTTAATTTTCAACTATTTTGTCTTTATTCCAACAAAACAAAAAATAAACATCAAAAATTCATAACATACTTTTTGGGTACAAAACCGACATAAAACATTTTCTTGTTTGCTTATAAATAATACAAGGTCAATTATTATTATGAAATATTTGTAATATTTACAAAATATTTTGTTTTATCTTTTATATGTTACAATTGGGTTTTTCCTTTAAAATTCCTAACTCCCTAATAAGCTTACTAAATAGCTGGAGAGCTTTTTTGTTGGCCATTATAAGATTTTTTGTTTTATTTTGGGGAACGTCATTCTTAGGAAATTCCTTTAAAATAACGTTTAGCTGGAAAAATATTTGTCTAATTTCTTGTGACATAAATTGCATACTTTTAGGCTTAACCATTTCGTAACTACAACAATACAGCCTTAGCACACAACAGTATTTTATGTATTTGAATCCCTGGAAAATACACTCATAAATTATTTATACAAAACTAAAGGGATTTTCTTGTTTTCCTTTTGTTCTCCTGCTCTGGCTGGGACAAATGAAGTTTTGTGAGTTTTTGACCATTTAATTTTTGTTTTAACTTTGGTCTATTAGTTTTGCACGGCAGGGGTAAAGGGATTTCACTAAGATTTTCTTTTGTGGTTTGACCTTTTTTGTTGTGAAAGATTTTAAAATATTTTTTCCGGTTTCTTTGTTTGCTTATGAAATGATAGTCTGAATAGGTTTAACTTTTTGTAAGGATAAAGAGAGAAAATTTTGTCATTTTTATGCTGGTAAAAATACTTATATATTTAACAATTTAAAGAAACCTTTTATAATTGGTTTATTTTTATAAATATTTTATTTTCTTATGAATTTGACTAGTTTAATTTTAATCTTTGCTTTGTAAAAAAAACTATCATGTATGTATGTATGTGTAGCTATGATGCTTTACCTTGTGCTATTCTTTAGGCAGAGAAAAAAAAGATAAAATTTCATTTGTAAGTTCATATGCCATAAAGCATTGCCTATTGCTTTTTTAGATTGCAGTTAATCTTTTTCTCTCTCTCTCTCTTATATTTTGATATTTATAAACCTCCTCCTAAAAGTAGGCCACAAAATGACATGTCGACATACTGACAGCTGAGACAAACAACACAAAAATAACAGAGCAAGAAAATAGAACAGCACAAAAGTTTATCATGTTTGTTATTTCTTTTTTCACATTAAAGATTTCTATGGAAAATAACCGAAAACGAAATGGCAAATACATTTATATGTGGCAAATGAAATTTTATATATATTAACTTGGCTAAATCGTTTGCATTGCACACCAACATGCCTCTTTTTCTCCTCCTTTTTATTATCTTGTTGTCGTGCTATTTTAACTTAAAATAATTTCAATTTTATTCTCTGTGATTTTGTTTTTTCGTTTTTGTGTTTTAATCTCTAAGATTAAATGTGTGAAATTTCAATTTGCTTACAAACAAAATAATATAATGATGGCATGATAGAAACGACAAGAAATAAAAAGAACATTCAAAAAATATTTAATGATGTCTCTATGTCTGTCTAGGCTTTCGTTTTTCAAACCAAAAAAACACAGTAGAATTGATAATATTTTTTAATAGACTCAGCAAAAATGTTTTTTTATAAAAATCTGAAAAAAAAGAAAAATTAAACTAGAGCCAGAGATTATTTGCATTGCGGGCGTTTTCCTGCCAGCTTTTTTTGCTTGCTATTTCTGTTGCCTACTCTTCGGGATTTTGACGTTAAATGAAGAAGATAAATGTGTTTAAATAACATTACAGACAGTTTTATATGGTTCCATATAGTATACTAAGTATTTGTCTTTGTTTTGTGGTGGTTGGCATTGTATAGCAAAAAAATTTAAAAAAAGACAGAAAATGTAATTGAATTTTTAAGTAAATATCATAGAGCATTTGTTAGTTATATTTGGAAATGATTGTAAAAATATTAAATCAATAGATTTTTAATTAAGATTATAGGATAAAAGTTAAGCAAAAACTAGGAAGTAATTTAAATTTTATTTGAAACAGCCGGAAAGCAGGCTTTACTTTTTATAAAATGGGAAGTAGTCCATACTTTTATTTAGATATTGATCAAGTTCTAGCTCAGTTCTAGTTCAGTTCTAGTTTAGTTCTAGTTCAGTTCTAGTTCAGTTCTAGTTCAGTTCTAGTTCAGTTCTAGTTCAGTTCTAGTTCAGTTCTAGTTCAGTTCTAGTTCAGTTCTAGTTCAGTTCTAGTTCAGTTCTAGTTCAGTTCTAGTTCAGTTCTAGTTCAGTTCTAGTTCAGTTCTAGTTCAGTTCAGTTCAGTTCTAGTTCAGTTCTAGTTCAGTTCTAGTTCAGTTCTAGTTCAGTTCTAGTTCAGTTCTAGTTCAGTTCTAGTTCAGTTCTAGTTCAGTTCTAGTTCAGTTCTAGTTCAGTTCTAGTTCAGTTCTAGTTCAGTTCTAGTTCAGTTCTAGTTCAGTTCTAGTTCAGTTCTAGTTCAGTTCGTTCAGTTCTAGTTCAGTTCTAGTTCAGTTCTAGTTCAGTTCTAGTTCAGTTCTAGTTCAGTTCTAGTTCAGTTCTAGTTCAGTTCTAGTTCAGTTCTAGTTCAGTTCTAGTTCAGTTCTAGTTCAGTAGTCAGTTCTAGTTCAGTTCTAGTTCAGTTCAGTTCTAGTTCAGTTCTAGTTCAGTTCTAGTTCAGTTCTAGTTCAGTTCTAGTTCAGTTCTAGTTCAGTTCTAGTTCAGTTCTAGTTCAGTTCTAGTTCAGTTCTAGTTCAGTTTCTAGTTCAGTTCTAGTTCAGTTCTAGTTCAGTTCTAGTTCAGTTCTAGTTCAGTTCTAGTTCGTTCTAGTTCAGTTCTAGTTCAGTTCTAGTTCAGTTCTAGTTCAGTTCTAGTTCAGTTCTAGTTCAGTTCTAGTTCAGTTCTAGTTCAGTTTCTAGTTCAGTTCTAGTTCAGTTCTAGTTCAGTTCTAGTTCAGTTCTAGTTCAGTTCTAGTTCAGTTCTAGTTCAGTTCTAGTTCAGTTCTAGTTCAGTTCTAGTTCAGTTCTAGTTCAGTTCTAGTTCAGTTCTAGTTCAGTTCTAGTTCAGTTCTAGTTCAGTTCTAGTTCAGTTCTAGTTCAGTTCTAGTTCACTTCTAGTTCAGTTCTAGTTTATTTCTAGTTCAGTTCTAGTTCAGTTCTAGTTCAGTTCTAGTTCAGTTCTAGTTCAGTTCTAGTTCAGTTCTAGTTCAGTTCTAATTCAGTTCTAGTTCAGTTCGAGTTCAATTCTCATTCAGTTCTTTAAATATCATTTAAATTCTGTATGTAAAATTCCAAAAACTGTTGCCTACTTCTAGGTGGCTTACCAACTAATTATGTAAGTCCCCCTCCTTTTAAAATATTAATCAATTTAATAACACAATTTCCTCATACATACAAGCCTGCAGCAATTGTCCCCATACACAGCTTATGGACATTTAATGTTAAATTACTTAAATTTCTCCCTCATGAGTATACAGTCACACTTTTCACAAAATAGCAAAACAAAAACATGACCCCTTTTAGTTGACCTCAATTATAGGGAAAACAAAATAAGTATGCTACGTAAACGTGTGCTCAAACATACAACACATGAATTATATAGTCTATAGACTAGGCATCATAAAACATTATTTACTCTCACTCTACAACGATATTAACTAACAGGTATAGAAAGAAAATTTACTAAAAACACAAAAAGAAAAAAAAAACGTGAATACAACACCAGGTGAAATAATAATCTTTTATAGAGAAAAAAATATAAGAAAAATATACAAAGAAAACAAAAATACCAGATGACACTGTTGCATGTGTCGGCAGAAGGAGAGAAGAGGAAGACTAAAGTGTGTTGGTGGTAAATAATAGGGAAAAAACACCAGAACTCGATAAAAATTTGTGTCAACCATAAGTAATAAGATGGCTTTAAGGTATTGAATTACACTTGGTAATAAAGTGAAAGGAATCTCCTGCTAAATTTTTCGTTATACTTTCACAATTTATTTCACCCCCCAAAGTTTTAGCTAACTTATATTTTTTGTCCTCTTGTTGTCTTCTTGTGGATAGACATTAATTTTAGTTGGAATTTATGTTTGTTACAAAACAATAAAGTTGTCATTCGTTATTATCTGAAGCTTAGTTTGGTGTTTTTTTTTTTTTTTTTTTTTCGATTACTTCTGGCAATGTTTTTGGCTCTCTGTGCTAAAAATACTTGCAGCAGGCTGTTTTGGCTGCTATTATCATCATGCCAGAAATACATGAAATGTAATCTGTTTTTATATACTCTTTCTTTTTTTCGGCTTTTTTTGTTTGTTTTCTAGGTTTTTAATGTTCAAGTATATAAAAATGACCATTATAAGGGTAGAAAATTAAAATAAGTAAAAAAAATTCTTGTTGAAAATATATATATATATTTTTTTTTTTTTTGTAATAATATAATAACGTCTTTAACTATTTGTTTTCCTTATCGTAATGGTTAAATCAACACTTAGAAAAGCAGAATTTTAATGGGATTTAAGGCTTGTGTTTTCTTTTCTATACCAGGGCATTTTTGTTGGTAGAGGCTAATTTTTTTGTTGGGTGAAATAGTTAGGTTTATTTTTTTAAGCAATAAAAGGAAATAATAAAATAACAAATTTTTTAACAAATAGTAATATTACAAAAATATATTTTAAGGATGTACTAGGTTTAAAGTTACATTTGATTTAATTTAGAAAAACGTATTTTTTTTAGTGAAAATGTATTTTATTAAAAATTTACCGGAAAGTAAGCTTTAAAACTATTTTATATTGATAGCCTTAAGGTATGCAATAAAAATAAAAACCAAAATAATTCTTAAATTTAGATATACAAACGTTCAGTTCTAGTTCAGTTCTAGTTCAGTTCTAGTTCAGTTCTAGTTCAGTTCTAGTTCAGTTCTAGTTTAGTTCTAGTTCAGTTCTAGTTCAGTTCTAGTTCAGTTCTAGTTCAGTTCTTTTTCAGCTTTAGTACAGTTCTAGTTCAGTTCCAGTTTTGTTCTGGTTCAGTTCTAGTTCCAGTTCAGATCTTGTTCAGTTCTAGTTCAGTTTTGCTTCAGTTCTAGTTCAGTTCAATTCTAGTGTAGTTCTAGTTCAGTTTTACTTCGGTTCTAGTTCTGTTCTAGTTCAGTTCTAGGTTGATTTGAAGCCTACTTTTAGGAGTCTTGGTATTTTAAATATACCTTTCGAATTTTTTAAAGTTTTGATATATCAATTGTTGACGTTTATGACCCTCTTTCGTAGATTTCTAATAATTTTTATGATGGGACAGACGTAGAGTTATTGAAACCTTTAACCTTTGAATCTTTATTCATGGAATCTAGTTTTGTGCTATGTTACCTAAATGTAGGCCATATTTTTTTTTCTTTAACTTTTTCACCTAAAATTCTATAGATACCTTAAGTAATACATATATAAATAATTAATTTTAATACCTTTTTCGTGATTAAATTCCTGTTAAGTTGCAAATACAATAACAATGTTCCTCTAAGTATACTATAATTTTTGTCATGTCATTGCATGCATAAAAGTTAGCATGATTTTAGGAAAATAACTAAAGCAAAACAAAACCTCTATAGGCTTATCAACTAAATTAGCTGGCATACGTTAAATTTCCTATTTTTTCCCATACAGACAACAGCCAATAAGTTATTAATCAAAACACTTGCCATGAAGTTGAAAAAAATTACGAGAAAAATATGTTACCGCACAAAAATTCTTAAATTAATGACTAATGATAAATAATCGAAAATACCAAATCAAAAAGTAACACTTCGTTTTTTGTTTCCTCTTCTCTCGTTCCATTTATTTGCTCAACACCAATATGGTCATTTAAATTAATCAGTCGTCTATTATGGTAAAGAGGAAGGAGCTATTATGCTTACTTAAACCTATAAGGAGGGGATGTTAGGTGATGATATTTATTAATGATTAGAGATAAGAACATTTTAATAATAATACAAAAACTGTAGTAGTGCAGGGAGGAAAAAAACTAAAAGTCAATTAGTATATTAATGAAACACAATTAAGTAAATTAAACCGTAAACAATAGGGTATATTTTAAGGGGCTAGGATCACAGTAGAAGGAAATTTTTTGTTGTGTAAATAAGTAACAGCAAGATGAGAAAGAAATTTGTTCGTTACAACAGAAATTTATTTATAAATAGAGCAAAGTATACTGATGGGAACTTTAAACTATTGCATATCTTACAGGATTACTAATATTATTTTTAATGCTACAAATAGTTGCCTACTTTTTGCTTTCTATATTTTCCTTTTAAATTGAAATAAATTCTTTTAAAAATTTAAAATAGCAAACACCACAAAATATTTATTCATATTATTCCGCTATACACAATCTATAGCCTACTTTTTGGCTTACATTAGCACACATTAACCCAGAAAACAGTAAATATTCTCTCGTTCTACTATTATTCTGTATATCATTTCATGATGAATTTTTCAAATATATTTTTTTTTTTGTAATCTCGTTAACACTGTATATAATGTTTACCCACGTTATATGTCTACACTTATATAGAAACGCAACAAAATCCTTTATGCATTACAATTTTGATTACTGTTTAATGCTTATTTTATAGCTCCCATGTTTATGCAACATAATCTATGTATATGTATGCTACCTTGCCATATAAAACATGCTTGGCATGTACGTGAGAACGCGCACGAAAATTTAATGCAATTGACATGTTTTCCCATGCACAAGTGTCAAAAGTCTTAAGATTTTTTCTCACTTTCAAATACATATCATCACACAGGCTAGATGATGATGATAAACAGGAAGAATATAATACATATTTTGCAGAAATATTTTTATGGCTTTGGTAAAGAGCTGGCACAGAGTTGTGCCAACAGCCAAGGATATTATAAGGAAGGTGTCATATATAAATTGTTTAAGTGTTATTAATAAATTTTGTGTAAATATTAAAGCAGCAGGTGGTAGATTGCTGTACAAAGGAAAAAAATTAAATGAAAGTGAAATTTGTTGAAAATTTCTAAAAAAAAACTCAAAAGTAATTTTCTATATATGTTTTCGTATTAACAATTTAATCTTCATTAATATTTCTTTTCCAATAAAAGAAATTAATTTTTCAAAATGACCACCATTAACTGCAGCCTTTCTATAGGCAATACATTATTTTTTTCTAGAATTAATCAATATAATTTTATTGCTCTAATTATGTCACAAAATATTTTATTATTTAAGACACACAAGTCTCTAGCAGCAATTAATTAAATACCTACGAGCATATGTATATATAATAAAAAATTATAGTATACATTTAGGCAATGTGACATACTATTAAATTAATCACATAAAAATAATTAATTTCTATAAAATTTGTCAATACCTTAGACACTAATAAGCCGTACAATAATAATTACCCAATTTTTTTGAGGAAAATTATTACCATATAAAATATCTATGAATTTGGGTTACTACCTAAAAGTATGTTAGTTTTTTTATTTATTAAATAAATATTATTATTGTGACCGGTTGATTTGAAACTTAACGCAAATATATAATTAAATAAAATCGATTAAAAGTAATTTTTTCAGGAGAACAATAATAAAAACTGCAGCATACTTTAGGAAAAATCTAACAAAATTACAAAAAGGTTATAAAAACAGTGTGTAAAAACACAAAAATTTGCTGCATACTTTAGGGTTATTAAAAACATTAAACTAAAAACTAGAGCTTTACTTAACAAGTACAACACACGTTATAAAATAGTCGAAAAAAGCTACCGAAAAATTTCATTGAATCTAATATTAAGAGTTTCCCTTAAATTTATTGATTTTTCTTTAACAAGGACCTTTTGTATAAAACACTAATTCCATTTGATAAATTAGGCTCCCACTATATAAACTGAACCTATAATTATTAAGCCTATTTGCTGTTTAAATTGAAATATAAAATTTCAATGCCTAGTTTAAGGGGTTCCAGGAAAATAACTATAATTACAAGCAATTAAATGTGAATACGAAAATATATAGTAACAAAATCGATAAGTTGACAAAGTACATTATAAAGGTGGATTTGATGTGACAAACATGTACTTTTAACCAAAAAAAAGAAAAGACAAGTGGCAGAACTAAAACTGAATTATAATTGAACTACAACTGAACTAGAACTGAACTAGAACTGAACTAGAACTGAACTAGAACTGAACTAGAACTGAACTAGAACTGAACTAGAACTGAACTAGAACTGAACTAGAACTGAACTAGAACTGAACTAGAACTGAACTAGAACTGAACTAGAACTGAACTAGAACTGAAGTAGAACTGAACTAGAACTGAACTAGAACTGAACTAGAACTGAACTAGAACTGAACTAGAACTGAACTAGAACTGAACTAGAACTGAACTAGAACTGAACTAGAACTGAACTAGAACTGGACTAGAACTGAACTAGAACTGAACTAGAACTGAACCAGAACTGAACTAGAACTGAACTAGAACTGAACTAGAACTGAACTAGAACTGAACTAGAACTGAACTAGAACTGAACTAGATCTGAACTAGAACTGAACTAGAACTGAACTAGAACTGAACTAGAACTGAACTAGAACTGAACTAGAACTAGAACTGAACTAGAACTGAACTAGAACTGAACTAGAACTGAACTAGAACTGAACTAGAACTGAACTAGAACTGAACTAGAACTGAACTAAAACTGAACTAGAACTGAACTAGAACTGAACTAGAACTGAACTAGAACTGAACTAGAACTGAACTAGAACTGAACTAGAACTGAACTAGAACTGAACTAGAACTGAACTAGAACTGAACTAGAACTGAACTAGAACTGAACTAGAGAAACTAGAACTGAACTAGAAAGAACTAGAACTGAAACTAGAACTGAACTATAACTGAACTAAACTGAACTAGAACTAAACTAGAACTAGAACTGAACTAGAACTGAACTAGAACTGAAAGAGAACTGAACTAGAAAGAACTGAACTAGAACTAGAACTGAACTGAAACTAGAACTGAACTAGAACTGAACTAGAACTGAACTAGAACTGAACTAGAACTGAACTAGAACTGAACTAGAACTGAACTAGAACTGAACTAGAACTGAACTAGAACTGAACTAGAACTGAACTAGAACTGAACTAGAACTGAACTAGAACTGAACTAGAACTGAACTAGAACTGAACTAGAACTGAACTAGAACTGAACTAGAACTGAACTAGAACTGAACTAGAACTGAACTAGAACTGAACTAGAACTGAACTAGAACTGAACTAGAACTGAACTAGAACTGAACTAGAACTGAACTAGAACTGAACTAGAACTGAACTAGAACTGAACTAGAACTGAACTAGAACTGAACTAGAACTGAACTAGAACTGAACTAGAACTGAACTAGAACTGAACTAGAACTGAACTAGAACTGAACTAGAACTGAACTAGAACTGAACTAGAACTGAACTAGAACTAGAACTGAACTAGAACTGACTAGAACTGAACTAGAACTAGAACTGAACTAGAACTGAACTAGAACTGAACTAGAACTGAACTAGAACTGAACTAAACTGAACTAGAACTGAACTAGAACTGAACTAGAAACTGAACTAGAACTGAACTAGAACTAAACTAGAACTGAACTAGAACTGAACTAGAACTGAACCAGAACTGAACTAGAACTGAACTAGAACTGAACTAGAACTGAACTAGAACTGAACTAGAACTGAACTAGAACTGAACTAGAACTGAACTAGAACTGAACTAGAACTGAACTAGAACTGAACTAGAACTGAACTAGAACTGAACTAGAACTGAACTAGAACTGAACTAGAACTGAACTAGAACTGAACTAGAACTGAACTAGAACTGAACTAGAACTGAACTAGAACTGAACTAGAACTGAACTAGAACTGAACTAGAACTGAACTAGAACTGAACTAGAACTGAACTAGAACTGAACTAGAACTGAACTAGAACTGAACTAGAACTAAACTGGAACTGAACTAGAACTGAACAAGAACTGAGTTAGAACTGAACTAGAATTAATCAAGAACTGAGTTCGTTCACACATTTCTTTTGCAGAATATTGAGAAATCCTAAAAATATGCTTTTGAAACATAAAAAGATACATTATTATTTAACCCTTATACTTTGCAATTCAAAGAATCTTTAATTACTTACAACTATAACAAATTCTAATGAAATCGCTTTACCTCTGAAATTCCTAATATTTCATTATAAATTATTAAACAGGAAATAACTAAGCTACTAAAAATCATTAATAATAAACACAAGTACCTAAAAGTATATTAATTCATAGATTTAATTTATAATGAACTTTTGACTGTTGACGTTAAATTCATATAAAATACACAAGCAGCTAGAAAATATGCTAAATAGCTTTACCTTAATATAAATTGCTTGCCTAAAAGTATGTTTGTATATGTTTATATTGAATTTTTCGTTTTTAAGTAATTTGAAGTTTTAATTTAATATGCTAAACATTTGAATGTTGAGAAATGAACTAATAATTGCCTTTTCTAAGAATTTCATAATTAAAAGTTTATTTTTTTTTTCTACTGTTTGCTATGAGACATAGGTACGCCTAGAAATATGCTTTAGATATATTATTAACTTTAGACTTAGAGTTTGTAAATTGAAGTACTATAGAAGAATGTTATAAATTTATTGAGTTAGAAAGTTTAATTTACTTTAATGTGTAACACAGTGTGAGCGAAAAGTATGCTTAGTAGAGATTAGTTAAAAATGCTATTGAAGTTGTAGTGGTTTTTTGGAGGGTATATGAAAAGAAATTGTATTTTAATCTATTTACTTTATTTTACTTATTGCTAGGAAAACTCATTTATATTTTAAAACCAAAAAATAATATATTGCTAAACTTTTTTAAAATATTTTTGTTGAAGTACTGTTAGTAGCCTAAAAATATGCTTTAAATTGTTTTACAGCTGAACCTTTATATACAGTTACTCATTAAACTTATTTGTAACATTTTCGTTTCTTTAATTATTCTTGATTAGAAAAATATTTTCTTTTATTACCCTGCCTGGAAATTTCCTTCATAATTATAACATTAAAATTCATTTGACTTTTTAATTTCTACTTAATTATACTCAAATATTTTAACCCCTTACCCAATCAAATATATACCATAAAAACACACGTCATTTTTTCTTTAACTGAAATTGAAATTCGTGCCTTAGGCCCATACATTAACTTTGCTTCTTTTGCAAGTCATATTTTATGCATATAAAACATTTTATTTCATATTTTTTGCGTTTTGTTTGTTTTATTTTTTAATTATTCACAAGAATATTATTATCTTCAAGTCTAAAAGTATGCAATAATCATTTAACTGTATAATATATATACTGCTTGCTGTTTTGGTTGATAATTTCTCACAACTAAAGCATACTCTTTTGGAGGGGCTTATCGTTATTATTGTTTATTTAGCATATTTGCGTGCTGTTAACTACAATTTCCATTGTTGCATTCATTGTATTTAAAAATGTCTGCTGTTGGCTGTGAATATTTTCTTTTTTGTTTTTTTTTTTAATATTGTTGTTTTTTCAGGAATTTACCAAAAAAATATAAAAAAATCTACTAGACTTGGGTTATGGTTATTATTGTTATTTTGTTGCTTCCAGTAGAGTTAATAATATTATTTGCATAGTTTCAGGTGGGTTAGAGGTTTATGTTTTGAAATTTTTATGAATATGTTGTTAACTTTTTTTCTTTGGAATATTTTTTTTTCTTAATTAATCAAATTGACTGGAAAACGAGACAATGTTAATGTGAAAAGAAATTTTTTAAATGTTTGTTTTAGAAAAAGGTATGTGATGAATTTTTGCAGTATAATTTAAGGGATTTAAAAGGTATGCAGTGAATAATGTTAAGAGTCAGTACAAATATGAAAATCTTTGAGTTAAAAATAATAAATATGCAAAAATTAATATCGATGTAAAGAGCCTAGAGCAACATTTAACTAGAGCAGAACTTGAACAGAACAAAAAGAAAACTGAACTAGAACTGAACTAGCACTGAACTAGAACTGAAATAGAACTGAACTCGAACTGAACTAGAACTGAACTAGAACTGAACTAGAACTGAACTAGAACTGAACTAGAACTGAACTAGAACTGAACTAGAACTAGAACTGAACTAGAACTGAACTAGAACTGAACTAGAACTGAACTAGAACTGAACTAGAACTGAACTAGAACTGAACTAGAACTGAACTAGAACTGAACTAGAACTGAACTAGAACTGAACTAGAACTGAACTAGAACTGAACTAGAACTGAACTAGAACTGAACTAGAACTGAACTAGAACTAAACTAGAACTGAACTAGAACTGAACTAGAACTGAACTAGAACTGAACTAGAACTGAACTAGAACTGAACTAGAACAGAACTCGAACTGAACTAGAACTGAACTAGAACTGAACTAGAACTGAACTAGAACTGAACTAGAACTGAACTAGAACTAGAACTGAACTAGAACTGAACTAGAACTGAACTAGAACTGAACTAGAACTGAACTAGAACTGAACTAGAAATGAACTAGAACTGAACTAGAACTGAACTAGAACTGAGCTGAACTAGAACTGAACTAGAACTGAACTAGAACTGAACTAGAACTGAACTAGAATGGAATTAGAACTGAACTAGAACTGAACTAGAAATGAACTAGAACTGAACTAGAACTGAACTAGAACTGAACTAGAACTGAACTAGAACTGAACTAGAACTGAACTAGAACTGAACTAAAAACTGAACTAGAAATGAACTAGACTGAACTAGAACTACTGAACTGAACTGACTGAACTAGAACTGAACTAGAATGAACTAGGAACTGAACTAGAACTGAACTAGAACTGAACTAGAACTGAACTAGAACTGAACTAGAACTGAACTAGAACTGAACTAGAACTGAACTAAACTGAACTAGAACTGAACTAGAACTGAACTAGAACTGAACTAGAACTGAACTAGAACTGAACTAGAACTGAACTAGAACTGAACTAGAACTGAACTAGAACTGAACTAGAACTGAACTAGAACTGAACTTGAACTGAAATAGAACTGAACTAGAACTGAACTGGAACTGAAATAGGACTGAACTACAACTAGAACTTAAATAAAACTGAAATAAACCTGAACTTTATCAAGATAAAACCTCTAAATTTATTATATTTGCAGGCAGTCTATAATTTTACAATATTTTAAATTGGTTAGTTTAGATGACCCCCAAAAGTAGGCAACACCAGCTATACATTTTGTTTTTATTAATTTATTTTCTTTTTGTAATTTGCTCATTTATTTAACTTTTGCTAAAAAGTTTTGTTCGTTTTGTTTTTTCAACATTTTCTCCAATTTAAACTTTTGAAAAACTTATGTAATTTTTTTCTATAATATTATTTTATTCTACTTTGGAAAATGTCATATTTATGTTTGAGTTTAAGTACTTACATTTAACTGTCTTTTCAAAAATAGAAAAACTCATACAATGTACAAATTTTTCTCTAGAATTTCTTTTGTTTCGCATATGACAGACAATTTCATTTAAGTCATATAAAGTATGGCATACCATAAGGCTGAAAAAGAAGAAAATTTATATCAAAAGCAGAAAATTTATTGTATGAAGTTTTTCATTTACTATTTGTCAGTTGTTTTAATTGTTTTTTTGTTGTAAATTTTTTTTTAGTAAGTAAAGTAGAAAATATTTAGTTGTGGCATAACTCTTATTTAGTCATTTCTTTTCTAAAATTTTTTTTAAATTCCTCAAAAAAAAAGAAGAAAAAAGTGCCTACAAATAAGGCTTTAACTTTTAAGTATAAATAATGTTACAGACTACAGAAAAGTACTTAAAATGATGGATTTGTTGTTTAAAAAAATAAAAACAACACAGACGTACCAATGGCAGCCATGTTTTTTTAAAGGTTAACATTTTCATCAACCTTAAAGTAGTCTGTAAATTATATTACCAGAAAAACAATGTTGCAGACATTTGTGTGTATTTTTTTTAATGAATCTGTGTTATGTTACCAATGCCTACTTTTAGGTTCAAAAACATTTGTGATAAATTACAGCCATTTAAAATATTTTCGTTTTTATTTATTGTCACTCTAACTCATAGTTTAAAGGAAAATTACAAACATTACTTAATAAGATTGATTTAGAAACATTGCTTTGAAATTTTAAACTTTTAAACATATTTCCAGTAAACTGCCCAAAAAGCTTTTTGGAAATCATCTCAGAATTTGTTTAAAAATTTCTTGCAAATAATTAAGTTTTCTTTTAAAATATTTATTTAGTTTTCTTTATAAAACCGTATAGTCCCTTTAGTATTGCTAACACACACTTACTCATAATCATAATTATTCTTATGAAATTTTCATTAACATAACAAATTGCCTACTTTGAGGAGCCATAATCTAGTAAATTAAATTTTGAACTAAAACATTATTTTTCTTTACTTTGTTATTTGTGAAAAACCAACATTCTCAACAAAAAATATTCTTAACAACAAGCTTATTTGATTTACTAATAAACACCATAAAGCTTTTTACATAATGTATTACTTACATACCAAATATATTATATAAAGTATTTTTTTCCTACAGACACTCATATAGCAGTTGTCAAACCTTGACCCCACAATCAATCAAATTAAGTAACAAAGTTACGCACAGTCTCCAACACAAATGTAATTTAGCATTAACATGATTTGATATAATGATATTTTAACTTTTTAATACCATACCAGTTTTTGTTCGTTTGTTTGCTTACCTGTAAGTATGCTTTGAATCTTGTTGAAAGATATTTTGACTTGTAACAGTTCTAGTAACTGTGGTGGTGGTGGTGTTGTAGAGGAGAAAAACTTAACGAGGCATATAAATGATGTGTAATTTTTATACTGGACATCATTAATCAAAATTAAATTGTAAAGGTAAATGAGAAAATGAAAAGTAAAAGGAATTATCAAGAAGATAAAAGCTGTGTAATGTTTATGTTTGTTGGCAAAAGGAAAGTTGTATAAAAGGTATACTTTTAGGCATCAAACAAACAAATGCAGCAAAAAATATCGTAACGGACAAGATTTCGTTGAAAATTTAACTTAAATTAAAATTAATTTTTAAAGCATACTTTTAGGGTACATTTAAATAAATGAAAGAATGCTAATAAGTTCAGTTCTATTTCAGTTCTAGTTCAGTTCTAATTCAGTTCTAGTTCAGTTCTAGTTCAGTTCTAGTTCAGTTCTAGTTCAGTTCTAGTTCAGTTCTAGTTCAGTTCTAGTTCAGTTCTAGTTCAGTTCTAGTTCAGTTCTAGTTCAGTTCTAGTTCAGTTCTAGTTCAGTTCTAGTTCAGTTCTAGTTCAGTTCTAGTTCAGTTCTAGTTCAGTTTTAGTTCAGTTCTAGTTCAGTTCTAGATCAGTTCTAGTTCAGTTCTAGTTCTGTTCTAGTGCAGTTCTAGTTCAGTAGTTCAGTTCTAGTTCAGTTCTAGTTCAGTTCTAGTTCAGTTCTAGTTCAGTTCTAGTTCAGTTCTAGTTCAGTTCTAGTTCAGTTCTAGTTCAGTTCTAGTTCAGTTCTAGTTCAGTTCTAGTTCAGTTCTAGTTCAGTTCTAGTTCAGTTCTAGTTCAGTTCTAGTTCAGTTCTAGTTCAGTTCTAGTTCAGTTCTAGTTCAGTTTAGTTCTAGTTCAGTTCTAGTTCAGTTCTAGTTCAGTTCTAGTTCAGTTCTAGCTCAGTTCTAGCTCAGTTCTAGTTCAGTTCAGTTCTAGTTCAGTTCTAGTTCAGTTCTAGTTCAGTTCTAGTTCAGTTCTAGTTCAGTTCTAGTTCAGTTCTAGTTCAGTTCTAGTTCAGTTCTAGTTCAGTTCTATTTCAGTTCTAGTTCAGTTCTATTTCAGTTCTAGTTCAGTTCTAGTTCAGTTCTAGTTCAGTTCTAGTTCAGTTCTAGTTCAGTTCTAGTTCAGTTCTAGTTCAGTTCTAGTTCAGTTCTAGTTCAGTTCTAGTTCAGTTCTAGTTTCAGTTCTAGTTCAGTTCTAGTTCAGTTCTAGTTCAGTTCTAGTTCAGTTCTAGTTCAGTTCTAGTTCAGTTCTAGTTCAGTTCTAGTTCAGTTCTTGTTCAGTTCTAGTTCAGTTCTAGTTTAGTTCTTATTCAGTTTTATTTTATATTTGAACCGTTTCTCATTCTGGTATTACAGTGATTAACTAACATTTATATAGCATACTTTTAGTTGTTGTTTTTCCCTCCACAATTTATTTTGATATTTCAACTTGTTAAACTTAAATTATTCCGGAATAATATCGGCAAAAACTGGAATCTAAACCGCACAACAAGTATTTGTTAATGGCTTTCGTTGGTTAAGTTTTGCCAAAAAACTAAGAAAAACAAATTTCCCTAAAAATTTCTGTTTATGTATTTTAATCAGATTAAATAACTTAATGTTTTGTTGTCTTTTAGTCTGGGTCATAAAGTGCATTTTGTTTAACAAAATAAATATTTTACTTAACTTTATAAGTATTCTATTCCCCGCCCTAACCAACAACTCCTGCTGCAACTGCTTTAGTTTTATTGTAGAATAAATTTTTGTACCCAGAAAACAATAGATAAAACTAAAAAACAACTTTGAGGTCAAAAAGTTATCTATTTTGTGGTTAAAATTTTTTCTACACACTCTTTCAATTTCTGTGTGTATAATTTGCTTTAAAAGTTTATAATTTTATTTTTGTTAAAGTAAATTTGTTTTTTTTCTTGCCGCATTATATGCTAAACAAAATGTTTGGTTTTAATGTTAATAGAGTATTGCATAGTTTAGAGAGCAAAAAAAAAACAAATAAAATTATAAAGAAAATTACATAAAATCAAAATGTTTTTATAAATAATTTGTTTTTGATATGGTAAACTTAAAATGCATATTGGTTAGTCAATTAAGTTAAATTTGAATTAAATAAAATAAATCTGTAAACTAATCTCTAAAGAAATTAAATTATAATAAACTGAATTGAAAAGCATAATACTTAAATAAATAGTAATAATAAAAAGTTTGTGGTGAATAAGTGTCTAAAAGTATGCATTGGTTTTGCTAAATAAATAAAATCTAAAAGTATGCTAAACTAAATGTAAATAATATATTATTTGAACAAAAATAATTTAAAAGTCGGTAGAGGTTTCAAACTCTTACCCATACATCTTAAAATAGGACCTGTTTGATGAAATTACTTAAGAAAATTTGTTGTTACGCCAACGCACTTCACAATATATTAGATTGCAAAACTTTGCTCGTTTTATATTTCAAGAAAAAATTACTTTCCTTGTAAACACAAGGAAATAGGGGGAGCTTAAGAGGAAGAAGTATTAGGGAAATATATTGTCATTATATTTATGATATCATTCATGTCATATTTATAAATATATAAGTAAGTATGTAACCTGGAAAACATATGATAGACTTATTTGGGTTATAAATATTACTTGCTTGTCGCTGAAATGAAGCTTCCTTAAAAAATATCAGAATATTTATAAGTGGAAGTGAGAAATTACGAAAATGTGTTACAGAATCTAAAACCGAAAACAGCCTCAATAATTTTGAGATATAACAAAAAAAACATGAACTGTTAAAAAGCATAAAATTCGAAAGGTATTTTTGTGGCTTAAACTCAAAATACCTTGACAATGGTCAACATGTAGTAAATATTTACATGTTAAGTATGTATGTGTTTGCTATGGGGGCGTAGACCCTGTAGTTAATAAACCACTAGATAAAAACTGGAGCTGGAACTAGAACTGAAGCTAGAACTAGAACTACTAGAACTGAACTAGAACTGAACTAGAACTGAACTAGAACTGAACTAGAACTGAACTAGAATTAACTAGAACGACTAGAACTGAACTAGAACTGAACTAGAACGGAACTAGAACTGAACAGAACTGAACTGAACTGAATCTGAACTGAACTAGAACTGACTAGAACTGAACTAGAACTGAACTAAACTGAACAGAACTGAACTAGAACTGAACTAGAACTGAACTAGAACTGAACTAGAACTGAACTAGAAACTGAACTAGAACTGAACTAGAACTGAACTTGAACTGAACTAGAACTGAACTAGAACTGAACTAGAACTGAACTAGAACTGAACTAGAACTGAACTAGAACTGAACTAGAACTGAACTAGAACTGAACTAGAACTGAACTAGAACTGAACTAGAAACTGAACTAGAACTGAACTAGAACTGAACTAGGAACTGAACTAAACTGAACTAGAACTGAACTAGAACTGAACTAGAACTGAACTAGAACTGACTTGAACTGAACTACTGAACTAGAACTGAACTAGACCTGAATTCTAGAACTGAACTAGAACTAGAACTAGACTGAACCTATAACTGAACTAGGACACTTAACTAGGAACTGAACTTAGAATGACTAGAATGAACTAGAACTGAACCAGAACTGAACTAGAACTGATTACCTGACCTGAACTGAACTAGAACTGAACTAGAACTGAACTAGAACTGAACTAGAACTGAACTAGAACTGAACTAGAACTGAACTAGAACTGAACTAGAACTGAACTAGAACTGAACTAGAACTGAACTAGAACTGAACTAGAACTGAACTAGAACTGAACTAGAACTGAACTAGAACTGAACTAGAACTGAACTAGAACTGAACTAGAACTGAACTAGAACTGAACTAGAACTGAACTAGAACTGAACTAGAACTGAACTAGAACTGAACTAGAACTGAACTAGAACTGAACTAGAACTGAACTAGAACTGAACTAGAACTGAACTAGAACTGAACTAGAACTGAACTAGAACTGAACTAGAACTGAACTAGAACTGAACTAGAACTGAACTAGAACTGAACTAGAACTGAACTAGAACTGAACTAGAACTGAACTAGAACTGAACTAGAACTGAACTAGAACTGAACTAGAACTGAACTAGAACTGAACTAGAACTGAACTAGAACTGACTAGAACTGAACTAGAACTGAAACTAGAAACTGCACTAACTGAACTGCCACTAGAACTGAACTGAACATGAACTAGAACTGAACTAGAAAATGAACTAGAACTGAACTAGAACTGAACTAGAAACTGAACTAGAAACTGAACTAGAACTGAACTAGAACTGAACTAGAATGAACTAGAACTGAAAGAACTTGACACAGAACTGAACTAGAACTGAACTAGAAACTGAATAGAACTGAACTAGAACTGAACTAGAACGACTAGAACTGAACTAGTACTGAACTAGAACTGAACTAGAACTGAACTAGAACTGAACTAGAACTGAACTAGAACTGAACTAGAACTAAACTAAACTAAACTAGAACTGAAGTATTATGTGAACTGCCGGGTACATTTATGCCTGTTTGTTTTCAGGAACATATGTTCATTTACAAATTTATTTATAAATGTATATTTAATGTCAATAATTATATATGACAAACAATTCCAAAATAAGAAAAGAAGTTAAAAAAATACCTATCGTATATCTGCCAAGAAGACAAACATGACAACAGTTAGAACCAAAAAAAAAAAAAACTCATCAAATTTTCTTTAAGCATACTTTTAGGCATTAACAGTTTCCTGGCAAAGGAACAACTTAAGTATAAATATACAATACATCATGTGACACTTTGAACAGTGGGCCGATTGAATATGATATAAATATTTGTTCGGTTTAAAACTTGTCACTCTGTCCAAAATATCTACAACTGTTACTCAATTACTTATATGAGTTTGTGTATGTATCTTTTGTTGTGTAGGTATATAATATCCTTGTATATGTACTAATACAAGTGAAACAAATAATAAAAAAATTGTTATTTATGGTTACAAATATAATAAATACAGGAAAAATAATATGGCAAAACAAAAAAAAAAAAAACAAACAAACACATAATATATTAAATGTTATGATGTGTAATTTACGTGTTGTTGTCAAATATGATATGTGTTTGTTTCCATTTATTTTTTCAACTTTTTGTTTTTATACAAAATATTAGTAGTTATAGTAGTTAGACAACAACATCACTTAGCTATTATGCAGCTAAAACACATACTCATGCCAAGAAATTTTGTTGGAAATTATTATTAGGGGGGCTCAAAAAAGAAGACTAGTTCATTAGTTCAGTTTTAGTTCTGTTCTAATTCTGTTGTAGTTCTGTTTTAGTTCTGTTCTAGTTCTATTCTAGTACTGTTCTAGTTCTGTTCTAGTTCTGTTCTAGTTCTGTTCTAGTTCTGTTCTAGTTCTGTTCTAGTTCTGTTCTAGTTCTGTTCTAGTTCTGTTCTAGTTCTGTTCTAGTTCTGTTCTAGTTCTGTTCTAGTTCTGTTCTAGTTCTGTTCTAGTTCTGTTCTAGTTCTGTTCTAGTTCTGTTCTAGTTCTGTTCTAGTTCTGTTCTAGTTCTGTTCTAGTTCTGTTCTAGTTCTGTTCTAGTTCTGTTCTAGTTCTGTTCTAGTTCTGTTCTGTTCTAGTTCTGTTAGTTCTGTTCTGGTTCTGTTCTAGTTCTGTTCTAGTTCTGTTGTAGTTCTGTTCTAGTTCTGTTATAGTTCTGTTCTAGTTCTGTTCTAGTTCTGTTCTAGTTCTGTTCTAGTTCTGTTCTGGTTCTGTTCTGGTTCTGTTCTGGTTCTGTTCTAGTTCTGTTCTAGTTCTGTTCTAGTTCTGTTCTAGTTCGGTTCTAGTTCTGTTCTGGTTCTGTTCTAGTTGTGTTCTAGTTCTGTTTTAGTTCTGTTCTAGTTCTGTTCTAGTTCTGTTCTAGTTCTGTTCTAGTTCTGTTCTAGTTCTAGTTCTGTTCTAGTTCTGTTCTAGTTCTGTTCTTATTCTGTTCTTATTCAGTTCTAGTTCTGTTCTACTTCTATTATACTTCAGTTCTAGTTCTGTTCTAGCTCAATTTTGGTTTTTTATTCCAATTTTGTTACCAGTCTACTACCCAAATGTCCCTGTATTAGTATGCCTATCTGTCTAAATGTCTTCAATAAAACTAACATTTATGTATGAATGTGTGCAAATCAATGTCAAATAAAAAAGTAAAGAAAACTAAGTTTTTTTTTTTCGTTCTTGACTATTTTTATGATTATTGTCTTATTACTTGTTTTTTTGTTTGATATTTTTGGGAGCTGTGTCATTTACACTTGTAGTAGTAATGTGTAAAAATTAGAGTGTTTCTGCTGCTATTAAATATAATACATTGTATTAGTAAAACTTTTTTGTTTTTTGTAGAGTGGGGTTAAAATATTATGTTTTAGACATTGATTGCTTTGGTCATTACTATTTAGTACATTCTGATGAGTTTTCTTGTATTAAATGTATATTGTTTGTGACAAGGAAGTTATTGTGGCGATTTCTATCAAAATATTATTAATAAGTTTTAATAATGATGGGAAAAGTTTTCGAGCAAAAAGAAATTGTTACTATGTTAACATAATTTTCAAACAAAGTTAGTAAAAGAAAATATGGCATACTTCAAGGAGTTGTTAATGCCAAACAAAAAGTACTTGAATGTTATTTTTAATTTGACAAAAGTAAATAGTATTTGGAATTTATATTAAGAATTTCTTATTTAGAAACTTAGGATTATTATTATAGAATACTAGAAAATTTCAATTGTAACTTTAAATTTTAGCATACTTTTAGGATATTTCATGAAAAAGTTGCACTAGCAACTTTATGTAGAAGGTTAAGTACTTTGAACTATTTTATGGGAATAAATTACAGTTTTTGTTAAAATTTACCTTTTTGGCCAACATTTGCTTGATTTGAAAAAAAAGTAGAAAATTTTCACGAATTGTCATCATGCTTGTCAACGCTGTAAAACATCAGCACAAAAATATGCAACGAAAAAAATATGAAATGCAAATAAATTAAAACTATTTTTAGAAAATGAATTTTTCTACAACATACATTTCAACGTAATAAAATTGCAAAAAAAAAAAAAAAAAAAAAAAAAAAAAAACATTCTATATAAAACTCAAACTTTACATAATATACAAAACTAGATGTGAGTATCTACCCAAAGATAGAAAAAAAGTTCTAACAAAACTACCACATTTACATATTATCACTGTTGAAAATTTCATATTTTTATTTGATGGAGAGCAAAAATTTTTCGAAAAAAAAAAAACAAGAAAAACAAACCTAAAACGTTATGAAAAATATTCTACGCGCCGCTAAAAACTGCTATAATATTTTTACATATTTATTCCAATTTTTTCCATGAAATTTTTTGTAAAATGTAAATTTTTTTTGTGTGTGTGTGTGTGTGTGCCAGACAAAAAATCATTAGAAAACTAACGAATGTAATAGAATCAGTGATATTTTTCTTATGATGGCAAAAGAAAGAGGTTTCTTGGTATACTTTTTAACTTATATTTTATTTTTCATTACAATTCGCTTCATGATTTATGTAGCGAAAGCTGTAAAATGGAAGAAAAATTATATTAATAAGAAAAAGTAAATTTCATAAAATTTTTATGAAAAAAAGTAAAGAAAAACTACTTTGTAGTTGGAATATTTGCAGGAAATATTAAAGAACAGAAAAATTTAATAGAAACTACTTTGAAGTTCTAGTTAAAAGTAAGACAAGAAGAAATTTTTCATTTATATTTAAAAACACCTTTGCTTAATTTAAAATAATTTGCATTTTAGAAAGTTTAGCACAAAAAAAATAAAATAAATAGTTTACTTTAAACTTAGCATACTTTTGTGGGGTTTCCGCAAAAAGCATAAATTAAAAACTATTAAATTTTAAACTATTTAACGCTTATATTCAACCCAAAATATTTTTCAATAACCAGTATGTTCAACAACCTCTGCCTACTTTAAGGCTTTATCCTTTAACATTTAACATACGTTTTGCTTTATGCCTTTTGTGGTAAATTCTTTTCTCAAAAGAGCGTGTTTAACACATAAAAAGTATTGCCTACTTAACGGCTTAAAGATGCTGCTTTGTGAAGAGGTCAGTGGCTGGCAAGTTCAAAGGGTTTTAAGTGCCAAAGGTAAAAGTATGTATTCCTTTATAAGCATAACTACATAAACTATGTGGGGTTTTAAGGCAGGAGAAGAACGTAAAAAATGTGCTGCATACTTTTTAGTAGTTAATAAATTGTAATTTTCCTGAAAACTTTTAAGTTTCAAATAATTTTTTTTTTTTTGGTTGTTTTTGACGCACATGTAGATGTTTTTAGTTTTAGATCAAGTTCTAGTTCATTTCTAGTTCAGTTTGTTAGTTCTAGTTCAGTTCTAGTTTCAGATTCTAGTTCAGATCTAGTTCAGTTCTAGTTCAGTTTCTAGTTCAGTTTCTAGTTCAGTTCTAGTCAGTTTCTAGTTCAGTTCTAGTTCAGTTCTTAGTTCAGTCTAGTTCAGTTCTAGTTCAGTTAGTTCAGTTCTATTCAGTTCTAGTTCAGTTCTAGTTCAGTTCTAGTTCAGTTCTAGTTCAGTTCTAGTCAGTTCTAGTTCAGTTCTAGTTCAGTTCTAGTTCAGTTCTAGTTCAGTTCTAGTTCAGTTCTAGTTCAGTTCTAGTTCAGTTCTAGTTCAGTTCTAGTTCAGTTCTAGTTCAGTTCTAGTTCAGTTCTAGTTCAGTTCTAGTTCAGTTCTAGTTCAGTTCTAGTTCAGTTCTAGTTCAGTTCTAGTTCAGTTCTAGTTCAGTTCTAGTTCAGTTCTAGTTCAGTTCTAGTTCAGTTCTAGTTCAGTTCTAGTTCAGTTATAGTTCAGTTATAGTTTCAGTTATAGTTTAGTTATAGTTCAGTTATAGTTCAGTTCTAGTTCAGTTCTAGTTCACTTCTAGTTCAGTTCTAGTTCAGTTCTAGTTCGTTCTAGTTCAGTTCTAGTTCAGTTCTAGTTCAGTTCTAGTTCAGTTCTAGTTCAGTTCTAGTTCAGTTCTAGTTCAGTTCCAATTCAGTTCAGTTCTAATTCAGTTCAGTTCTAATTCAGTTCAGTTCTAGTCAGTTCTATTTCAGTTCTAGTTCAGTTCTAGTTCAGTTCTAGTTCATTTCTAGTTCAGTTCTAGTTCAGTTCTAGTTCAGTTCTAGTTCAGTTCTAGTTCAGTTCTAGTTCAGTTCTAGTTCAGTTCTAGTTCAGTTCTAGTTCAGTTCTAGTTCAGTTCTAGTTCAGTTCTAGTTCAGTTCTAGTTCAGTTCTAGTTCAGTTCTAGTTCAGTTCTAGTTTAGTTTTAGTTCAGTTCTAGTTCAGTTCTAGTTCAGTTCTAGTTCAGTTCTAGTTCAGTTCTAGTTCAGTTCTAGTTCAGTTCTAGTTCAGTTCTAGTTCAGTTCTAGTTCAGTTCTGGCTCAGTTCTAGTTCAGTTCTAGTTCAGTTCTGGCTCAGTTCTGGCTCAGTTCTAGCTCAGTTCTTGTTCAGTTTCCAAATCTTTCAAGTTCAGTTCTCTTTAAGTTTTACTTCTGTTCTAGTTCAGTTTCTAAATCTTTCTATGATTTAAACTTTCAAAAAAAAATCTACAAATTAAATATTTTAATTAATCATAAATAAATTGTTTTTTAATTAAGTTTTCTTTAAAGCACTTCTCACTTTAATTATTAATTATACTTTCATTTTATTCAAGTACATTTTATTTGCCTCAACATATGCTTAAGATTATTTATTAAAAATTACCCTATGGCTACAAAAAATTTCTTTAAAATTGTTCTTTTTTTGCTTAACATTTTTTAAACATATTTTTTTGCAATATTTCAAGACATATTTTAATATTTACAGAAAAAAATAATATTCCTTACTCTTGAACATAATACAATTTGCATAATTTTTACCATATATATTTTTTTTGTATTGCTACTAGTATTTGAGCTTAACATTCTTAAGACGTTTTTATGTATCGAAACTCAAAGCTCTTTAACAAGTATACATGTTTATGTACGCACCAAAAGCTACAATATTTGGGAGGTATATTAAGCTTAACTAAGGAAATGCAAGCAAAATAATGACAAACTGAAAAATTATTTAATTTTAGGTGTTAATAAAAACTAAAGCATAATTTTAGGCAATTTTTAGAAAACCTTTTCGATACTTTTAATTAAGAAAAAATAAGTATTTTTAAGCAAACTTTTGCTGTAGCTGGTTTAAATGTCGTTTTGTTGTTCCTTATAATGTTGGTCCTTGTTTTTTAACATCACGTCTATCGGTTAGTGTTTGTTTTTTTGTCTGCTTTTTTTGCATACATCTGGAGTTTATTTTTTTCTATAACTGTCAAGTATCAGTTTAAGTACCATATTTCTCAAATCAAATCATCGTCATCATCTTCTCTAACGTCTCGTTATAGTTCAGTGTTTTTTTTTTCGTCTTCTTTATTTCTTCAGCGCTTCTGTTTCTATTTGCCCCGTAGTAGATATTGTGTAAATACACATATTTTTGTATATTCTGAGACATTTCTGTTCTTTGTATTGAAATTATTTGTATTTTTATTCTTTTTTTTTTTGCCATCATAATAATCATATTGAAATCAAATATGAAAATTGATAGGTTTTCTTCTCTATTATATTGTAATAATGTTTGAAAAAAAAGATATGGTTTTGTGTAGGTATTTTGCAACAGGGGAAGTTGTAGATGAGGGAGTGTATTTTCAAAAATATAAAGATATTTTTCAAAGAATTTATATTAAATTTTAATATAAATTGATATTTAGTTAAAGCCACCTGTTTAAATGTACCTACTCTTAAATTTGATTTAACAAGCTCCTATATGTATGCTTTTATATTTTTACTTGTAATAATTTAATTAATAGTTGTGTATTTTAAAAGTTTCTATAACTTTATAGTATTTATGACTGCTATAAAGCTATAATTAAAAGTTTAAAATTATAAGAAAATGTTGCATATTTTCAGGAAATTTAAGTTTAGCGTTTAAAAGTATTTTATTATTTTGCCATATGAGTAGAATATCATAGCATTTCAATTAATTGCTTTGTAATTATGTGTGTTTTTTTAAATATTTTTTCCTTATCTTCTGATATGTCTGCTGTAATTACAAACATTTAATTAGTAATCATTTTAATAGTATTCTGAAAATAATTAATACTTTATCTACACATAAACAAAATCATAAAAAAGAAATGTTTAAAAATTACAGTTTTAATAGAATGTGTTTAATGACAAAAGTAATTTGACAGTAGAAAACTGACACTCTGATTGAAATATGTGTCATGTTTAGATGGTTATAGGAAAGCGGGTTTTAACTTAGCTCCCGAAATTATGCAATAAACTTCTTTAAAATAAACATAACCTTCATGAGAATGGTATACATAAGTGTGTGATACCATTTGTAATTTCCACAATATAATTTTCTCGATCCTATACTGCACGTGTTCTATATTCTAATATATAAAGGAATGAAAATATGTCCGTCCATCCGTTTATCTGTTGAAATCAATTTTCTGAAGACCCCATATATCTAAGGGATCCAAAACTTTAATAATTCTTTTGATAAGCTTTCGAGAAATATCGATATTTTAAATTAGTAAAATTGTTTCATAAATAAAGGAGATATGAGCAAAATTGCCAAACAATGCATGAAAATATTGTTTAAAATTTATCATTATATAGAAAAACACAATGAAAACAACAACAACAACATGCAGCTTAAGTGTTATATATTGTTGTTGTATCTAGTTTGTATACATAATTTTTAATTTTCTTCTCTGATTTATGCTTTAGGTTTAATTCCAGAAATGTGAACATTATTTTGATTTTTTTTTTCATTTTTTGTTAATAATATTATTTTTATAAAATGTATATTACTGCTCCGACACTTAAGTATTTTAAAAGTATACTTTTCTGGTTCATTTCTAGTTCAGTTCTAGTTCAGTTCTAGTTCAGTTCTAGTTCAGTTCTAGTTTAGTTCTAGTTTAGTTCTAGTTCAGTTCTAGTTCAGTTCTGTTCAGTTCTAGTCAGTTCAGTTCAGTTCTAGTTCAGTTCTAGTTCAGTTCTAGTTCAGTTCTAGTTCAGTTCTAGTTCAGTTCTAGTTCAGTTCTAGTTCAGTTCTAGTTCAGTTCTAGTTCAGTTCTAGTTCGTTCTAGTTCAGTTCTAGTTCAGTTCTAGTTCAGTTCTAGTTCAGTTCTAGTTCAGTTCTAGTTCAGTTCTAGTTCAGTTCTAGTTCAGTTCTAGTTCAGTTCTAGTTCAGTTCTAGTTCAGTTCTAGTTCAGTTCTAGTTCTCTAGTTCAGTTCTAGTCAGTTCTAGTTCAGTTCTAGTTCAGTTCTAGTTCAGTTCTAGTTCAGTTCTAGTTCAGTTCTAGTTCAGTTCTAGTTCAGTTCTAGTTCAGTTCTAGTTCAGTTCTAGTTCAGTTCTAGTTCAGTTCTAGTTCAGTTCTAGTTCAGTTCTAGTTCAGTTCTAGTTCAGTTCTAGTTCAGTTCTAGTTCAGTTCTAGTTCAGTTCTAGTTCAGTTCTAGTTCAGTTCTAGTTCAGTTCTAGTTCAGTTCTAGTTCAGTTCTAGTTCAGTTCTAGTCAGTTCTAGTCAGTTCTAGTTCAGTTCTAGTTCAGTTCTAGTTCAGTTCTAGTTCAGTTCTAGTTCAGTTCTAGTTCAGTTCTAGTTCAGTTCTAGTTCAGTTCTAGTTCAGTTCTAGTTCAGTTCTAGTTCAGTTCTAGTTCAGTTCTAGTTCAGTTCTAGTTCAGTTCTAGTTCAGTTCTAGTTCAGTTCTAGTTCAGTTCTAGTTCAGTTCTAGTTCAGTTCTAGTTCAGTTCTAGTTCAGTTCTAGTTCAGTTCTAGTTCAGTTCTAGTTCAGTTCTAGTTCAGTTCTAGTTCAGTTCTAGTTCAGTTCTAGTTCAGTTCTAGTTCAGTTCTAGTTCAGTTCTAGTTCAGTTCTAGTTCAGTTCTAGTTCAGTTCTAGTTCAGTTCTAGTTCAGTTCTAGTTCAGTTCTAGTTCAGTTCTAGTTCAGTTCTAGTTCAGTTCTAGTTCAGTTCTAGTTCAGTTCTAGTTCAGTTCTAGTTCAGTTCTAGTTCAGTTCTAGTTCAGTTCTAGTTCAGTTCTAGTTCTAGTTCAGTTCTAGTTCAGTTCTAGTTCAGTTCTAGTTCAGTTCTAGTTCAGTTGGACACAAGGACACACAGACTGACGGATGGACAGAGGGACATAACTGAATCGAAAGTGATTCTGAGCCGTTTGCTATACTTCAAGATGGGTGTATGACCAATATTTTGGATGCTACAAACATTAGCATAAACGCATAATACCCTACTCCACTATAGTGGTGTAGGGTATAAATAATGAAGTATACTTTAAGAATACTATTTGAAAAGAAAGTAAATATGACTTTTAACAAACAATTCTGATGAACATTTTTATTTTTATATTATACTTATAAGTGTTTGAAATAATGTTAGTTTAAAGTAGATATTTTAAGTTAATTTTTAAGTAATATTTCCTAACAAATCAAAAACTAAATAAAACATAAAATGGGGACATAATTGTGAAAAATTATAAACAAAATATAACAAAAACTCTACGTTTATAAAACAAAAACTCAAAATTAAAAAAAAATCTTAAAAAAACTAAAAACTACAAAAACAAAAAAAAATATTAAACATTTTTAACTAAAATAAATTTGACAATAATTTTAAAATAATATTAAAATAAATAAAAAAATTTTATGAAAAATAAAAAAATAAAACAAAAAAATTTAATTGTTCCTGAAATTGTTGCAGATGCAAATTTTTCGGATTTTCCATATATACAATATTTAACACGTAAGTTTTGAAGGATTAATAACTAAAATAACAAAATTAAAGAAATTTTATAATAATAAAATCAATAAAAGCGGGATTCGAACTCGAGACTGAAATCTTAAAATTACTTAATTATCAAAATTTAAAATTCAACTTTAGAAAAAGTTTTTTCCCCTATTCTTTCTAACTAACAATTCTTGGTACTTCTTAGCATTACCTCCTCTTTTACATGTTTTATACTTTAAGTAAACATTTAAAGATCTAAAAAAGTAAAATGAAACTCTTTTTAAACAAATTTTTCTTTACTTTACGTGACACTTGCATGATACATTCGTGCTGCACTTGGCAAATAAAGTAGAGAGAATAAGCTTACATATATATAGATACATATTCCCATATTTTTTTAACATGAATTTTAAATCGAATTCATAGCAAAAATGACAATAAATTTTATAAAGAACAAAAAAAAAAATACAAGTCAACATGCAGGGCTCATGTGTCATGTGGACGCTAGAGAACATGTAGTACAACTTATAGCACCCCTGCAAACCGAAAAAACAAAACAAGGAATATCTTTCCTTACATTACCTTAAAAATGTATTAAAAATCAATATTGCTGGGAAACACGGTAAAATAAAAATAAAACTGGGAATATGTAATTTTCAGAATTTGTCACGAATCAACAATTTATATCCAAACAATAGCCAATGCTGCAGCAATTTAGCAAAGTAAAAGCAAAAAAAAAAAGCAAAACACAACAGAATCGTGGCCAAGCACTGGCAAACCTTAAAACCAAAGTAATCCTATTGGTCGGTAATTTGCCAGTTATTTTTTATACAAATAAAAATCTTAACAATATAAAAAGCACTTTTTTCCAAAAAGGACACGTTTTTCTGCAGACACCATAAAAAATTTAAAAATGTCATTCTTTGTGATTAAAGCTTAAAGCTTTAAAAAAAAGCTAAGCTAAAAAAGCTAAGGAGATCTAAATTTACTAAATTCTTCTTTTTCTTTTATATCTTTAATTTAGATCCACCGGAGATCATCAAGAAGCCTCAGAATCAGGGCGTTCGTGTAGGAGGAGTGGCAACATTTTATTGTGCAGCTAGAGGAGATCCACCACCATCGATAGTTTGGCGTAAAAATGGCAAAAAAGTATCGGGTAAGTTTTTTACATAAAACTGGAAAAAAAGTGAACAGTTTTCTTAAGAATATATATGAAAGTGAAAAATTACTTAGTAAAACATAAGAGAACAGATAATTTTTTGAAGAAAATATAAGGGAACCAATCATTTCTGTGGAAAATGTAAGAGATCAAACGATTTTCTATAGAACGTAAAACAGAGCAGATAATTTTCAACAAAAATATACGAAAACGAACTGTTTTCATAGAATATATAAAAAGAAGAATGAATAATTGAAAATATAAGAGAATTAACAATTGTTATACTAAAGAGGCGAAAAGAGGAAAACTTTTTAAAAAAAAGAAAAATATAAGTGCGGAAAACAATTTGTTTATCAGAAAAAAATTAAAGCGTTAAAATTTTTATGAAAATATCGGAAAGAGAATATTTTATACGAAATATATAAGAGAGCGAACAATTTTCTATTGGACCTTAAGAGAGGCGTACAAGAGGCCGTAAGTGGCCTAGTTGTATTTCTGCGAGAGCACGAGTAAATCGAGTCAGCAGCGATCGAGCTATCAATGCTACGAGCTAAGCGAGCATCTAGCGATCTATCTAGAGCGATCGCTAGCTATCTATCGATCTATCGAGCGATCTATCTATCTATCTATCGATCATCTATCTAGCTATATCTATCTAGCGATCTATCGATCTCTATCTATCATCTCTCTATCTTCTACGATCTATCTATCTATCTATCATATCGATTAGCTATTCATCTATCGATCTACTCATCTATCTATCTATCTTTATCTATCTAGCTATATCATCTATCTATCTATCTATCTATCTATCTATCTATCTTGTCTATCGTCTATGTTATTACTTCATATCTATCAATCTACTATCTATCTTCTATCTATCGATATATCTATCTTCTAATCTATCTATCTATTTTAAAGAGAGAAATGTTGTTTCTAATCAGATTAAAATTAGCGAGAAATTGTCTATTAATAGATTTGAGAGAGTAAGAGGATTTCTATAACATATTTAAGAAAGTAATAAGCTTTCTATAGCGTATTTAAGAGAGAGGAAGAGACATTTTTTATAAAATTAAGTTTAGTTTCTTTAGAAAATTACACTTTATTTAAAAAACAAAAACTTGCTTAAATGTTCTTTTACAAAATTGTGTCTTTTCTTATTATATTTAATCAAGATTATTGTCCACTTTATTAAATAATTCAATATTTATTTACTGTTAAATGAATTTCTTTTTTTGCTCATAAAAGATTTGCACGAATACACATACATATGTATGTGTAAGTCTGCATGTCTCTATATAAAATTTCTAATAAATTTTTTTTCTACCATTTTTACTCCCTTAGGTACCCAATCACGTTATACGGTGCTGGAACAACCCGGCGGTGTTTCAATATTACGCATTGAGCCTGTACGTGCTGGACGTGATGATGCTCCCTATGAGTGCGTAGCAGAGAATGGTGTAGGCGATGCTGTATCAGCAGATGCTACACTAACAGTATATGAAGGTAAGTGTTGGAATATAAACTTTCCAACTAAATAAAATATAAGTAGAAAAGTATAGTGTATAACAAGCAAATACTGACAGACTGACCCATCATGTGAGTGTCATAATCGAGGGCCATATGACCATCACCACCACCCTTTTTTTGTTGTTGCTGTCTTCCTGTATGAACAACTTTATATTTAATTAAATTTTATCAAAATATTTACTCAACTCTTAGCATTAGCAACATGCCCACCACCCGCTACAATGTTAGCAGCAGGAGCAAAAAATATATGTATATATTTAATAATAAAAACTAATCCTTGATAAACTACTGTTAAAGCAACAAAATACTACTCTTAACCAAAAACACTGCAAAAAAAAAGAGCTGAAATATTGTATTTTTTTAAACTTTTTTATTAAAAGCTTTTCAAGTATGGCAACAGCAACAACAACAAAATCTATTGGAAAAAAAGTTGTACATTTAACTTTTTATATAAACATTTATCCTGGTAAAAGGATAAAAACTCTTGCTGTAGTATAAATTCATATAATTTTTCTAGTATGGCTTAGTATTTCACTTTACTAGTTGAGTGTATACATGTGCGCGTGTGTGTGTGTATTGGTATCCATGAGTGCTTGTTAAATGTTGTTGTGGTAACATTTGATTTTGCTTTATTGATCTCTTTAACTCTTGAAACTCTTGCTGAAAATTATTTACAAACAAAAAAAGATATATATGAAAAAATAACTTCTAAACTTTACTAAACATACTATATAGTCACATACATTTATTGAAATAGCAAGGCAATGTTTAAGAGCAGGACAAAGTTTTGACCCAAAAGCCTAATCAACTAACAAAGTTTATTTTTTTTTAAGAAAAAAATCTATAAAAAGTAAGGGTGTTTAAACAGTGACTTTTATAGGGACAAAATCCCTTAGTAAGGGGTATATATAGTAAAGACAAAATCTGCTAATATGCAGCAGTATGTCATGCTGATAGTAAACGAAAAGTCGCTTGTTATATAAGTAATGAATTAGAACAATGTAATGAAAATGTGCTGTAAAGTAAGGGGCAATATAAGCTTACCTGCTACCTTTGTCATGTTGATAGCAAACAAAAGGGAAATTTTCTACTAGAACTTAGCAGAACCTACTTTTCAATCACTACTACCTACCATCTGCATTACTTATAAGTAGTCTATTAATAACTGACATGTAATCATGTATTTAAGTAATTATTTTAGACTTTAACCAATTAGCATTATCTACATCTAAGTAATAGTTCGAATAAATTACATCACAGACCTATTTCATCTACATATTTTCAGAAAAGTCCCCTGTTTATTTTGTTATCGCAACTCTATGGCCCATTTTTTGCTTTTCACTGTTTCACTGTTCCATATAAAGGGCGCTATTTGTTGTATGCATTTGTTAAACCCAATGATTTTTATTTAAACATAAGTACTAAATCCGCAATTTAAATAGTTTTAACTTTATTTAACTTTTGGTCATATGTGGTTTTTAGGGAAACCAAATAGTTGCACAGGAAATTTTATACAAAAAGCGGATGAAAAATAATATAAAACTTTAAACAGATAAAGAATTGTTAATGATTTCTAATAAATTATAAAAAAAATGTGTTCAATCAGCAGAGATGACAAATAGAAATTAATTTGCATAAGTGAAACATTTTCATGAAACTTTTGTTTATAAACATAGCCACTAGTTAGAGAAAGAGTTGTTTATAAACAAACCAATAGAAACTTTTGTTTATAAACAAATCAACAATTAACAGAAATTTTTGTTTATAAACATAAGATGAAATTATGTTTATAAACAAAAGTCATAACTACCTACAACCTTTGTTTATAAAAACGATTAAACGAAACATGTTTTTGTAACTAGAGCAACTTATGTTTATAAACAGAGCCTCTATAATGTTTACAAATATAATCCTCATAAAGAGGACTTAACCGTAATTAAGTCAGACTTTTGTTTATAAACCTTATCTCTATTAAACCAGCAATTAGCAGAAACTTTTGTTTACAAACATAGTCGCAATTGCATTAAACACTTGTTTATAAACACGTTTAAACAAAACATGAACAGAGCAACTTTCAGCCTTACTTTGGTTTATAAACAGAGAGAAACTTTTGCTTCCCAACAAAGCCACCATTAAGTTTATAATTAGAGTCCTGATAAAGACAAACTATTGTTCATAAATCAAACGTGCTAAAGTCAGACTTTAGTTTATAAACAATGCTGTTAAAATGTAAAACTTTTGTTTCTAAACAAAGCCACAATTAAGAGAAACAATTGTTTATAAACACAGACTCAATGAAACAAAACATATGTTTATGAACACAACCACATTCTCCTTATTTAAGTAAGATAAACATGACAACATGTATACGGAAACATTTGTTTATCAACATAACCCGACTAAACGAAACTTTTGTTTATAAACATAGCAGCATGTATAAAGAAACAATTTAGCTTTGACAAACTATTGTTCATAAATCAAACGTGCTAAAGTCAGACTTTAGTTTATAAACAATGCTGTTAAAATGTAAAACTTTTGTTTCTAAACAAAGCTACAATTAAGAGAAACAATTGTTTATAAACACAGACTCAATGAAACAAAACATATGTTTATGAACACAACCACATTCTCCTTATTTAAGTAAGATAAACATGACAACATGTATACGGAAACATTTGTTTATCAACATAACCCGACTAAACGAAACTTTTGTTTATAAACATAGCAGCATGTATAAAGAAACAATTTAGCTTTGAGACAATTAAGTGAAACTTTTACAATCATCACAACTAGAACAGAACTAGAACAGAAATAGAACAGAAATAGAACAGAACTAGAACAGAACTAGAACAGAACTAGAACAGAACTAGAACAGAACTAGAACAGAACTAGAACAGAACTATAACAGAACTATAATAGAACTAGAACAGAACTAGAACAGAACTATAACAGAACTAGAATAGAACAGAACTAGAACAGAACTAGAACAGAACTAGAACAGAACAAGAACAGAACTAGAACAGAACTAGAACAGAACTAGAACAGAAATAGAACAGAAATAGAACAGAACTAGTACCGAACTAGAACAGAACTAATGTCTTTCCACGCTGGGTTCTTTAAAAAATTAAATTTTTTAGAAAAAAAATTCTTGAAATTCTATAAACAACATTTAACTAATTTGTTTATAAACAAGTTCAAGACAAACTTAGCAACATATCAACAGTTATGCAGATACATTTGTTTATAAACATAACGACATTTAAGTAAAATTTATGTTTATTAAATTTATTTTTATAGACAAAACCACTATCAATGAAACTTTTGTATATAAAAGAATCAAAGTTTAGTAAAATGATAAAACTCAATAAATTTTCTAAATTTAATTTCAAAGAGTCCGTCCTTCCTATTTTAAATAAATTTTCAACCAACGTTTAATAATAAGTTTTCTTTTTTGCAGCTCAGCTGTTAAATAAATTTCTCAACCACTTAACTACGTTTTTTTTCTCTGGTTTTATATTAAACAATTTTAATTTAAATTTATTAATTTCTTCTTTTTTTTAAAAAACCATTCATAATTTGGCAAAACCTCAGCTGTTGCTATTCACAGAAAATGTTAACGTAAATTTTCTTAATCTCAATAACAAAACTAACCTACACTCAGTTAAACCACTTAAATACAGTTTCATATGAACAAAAAATAACTCCAACCAAACAGCAAAACGCCTACAGAAAAGGGACGTTTAGAGAATAAAAAAGGCAACAACATTCTCTTAGCACAGGCCAGACAATAAGCAATAACGCCCGCCTACCCGATATTTATTTTTGCTTATAAACCTACTATAGATAGATCCATAAAAAACTACTATATAAACATTTTCTTCCACTTTCGGCTAAGGAGGGAGACACAATGTTTGTTAAGTTTCCCGTAGTAGGTAGGGCATATGTAACCCGGGTATTAATAACATAAATTGTAGTGTAACGCAAATTAAAAGGCAGCTGGCATATGGGATTTTCCTATAAATGTTCATTTCTATAAATGTTTCCAAAAAAACCCCCCGATGATGCTTTTGCTCCTGCTGATACTACTGATGATGGCAATGAAGTACCATACATGATGATGGTTAGTTTAACAAGCCGGGACAAATAAATGGGTTATATGTGGAAATGCAAGAAGCGCATAATGGGGAAAAAACAAGGAATTAAAACAAGAAAAAAATTTATGGAAACTTTACAATTTGTTAGCACTGGAGTAGTCAGTCGCGCCCTTAACATTTATAGGTTTAGTTAGGATGTTTATATACATGTGTAGAGACATGTGTATTTACTTACATGTACATATATACATACGTTCATATGTAAGTAATTTAGCATATGATGCTGTTGCAGCATCACTACGGTATATACTGTAGTCTAGAAAATTAAAACAACTTGAAGAGGGAAGCAAAAAATCGGTACCGTAGACTCTAGAGTTGTGTATGTCACAAAGTCTAAAGTCTGCTTTATTTATAAAGAAACTGACGATTCAGCGAAACTTTTGTTTATAAACAGACATTAAACTTTTTTACGTATAGTGATACTTGTTTCCACAAACATTTTAGAGAAACTTATGTTTATAAACATACACCAGATCAAGAGAAACTTTTGCTTATAAACATAACCAAACTTTTGTTCATAAACATAATCACAAATAAGAAAAACTTTTATTTATAAACATATATCAGATCAAGAGAAACGTTTGTTTCTAAACAGAAAGACTTTCTAAACAGAAAGACTTTTGTTTATAAACAGAGTTAAGATTAAGTGAAACTTTTGTTTGTAAACATAAAGAAACTTTTGCTATAAAAAATAACGAAACTTCTGTTTATAAAGTTCACGTTAAGGGAACTATTTTGTTTATAAACATTTCCTGAAATAAGTATAAACATAATAAAGTTCAGAAGAGAAACATTTGTTTAGAAACATAAAGAAACTTTTGCTTAAGAACATAGTCCCAATTAAGCGAAATTTTTGTTTATAAACATTTTTATTTTTTTTTGATGATCAGATCAAGAGAAACGTTTGTTTCTAAACATGGTTTAGCTTTCTAAACTGAAAGACTTTTATTTATAAACAGAGTTAAGATTAAGTGAAACTTTTGTTTGTAAACATAAAGAAACTTTTGCTATAAAAAATAATGAAACTTCTGTTTATAAAGTTCACGTTAAGTGAACTATTTTGTTTATAAACATTTCCTGAAATAAGTATAAACATAATAAAGTTCAGAAGAGAAACATTTGTTTAGAAACATAAAGAAACTTTTGCTTAAGAACATAGTCCCAATTAAGCGAAACTTTTGTTTATAAACATTTTTATTTTTTTTGATGATCAGATCAAGAGAAACGTTTGTTTCTAAACATGGTTTAGCTTTCTAAACTGAAAGACTTTTATTTATAAACAGAGTTAAGATTAAGTGAAACTTTTGTTTGTAAACATAAAGAAACTTTTGCTATTAAAAATAACGAAACTTCTGTTTATAAAGTTCACGTTAAGTGAACTATTTTGTTTATAAACATTTCCTGAAATAAGTATAAACATAATAAAGTTCAGAAGAAAAACATTTGTTTAGAAACATAAAGAAACTTTTGCTTAAGAACATAGTCCCAATTAAGCGAAACTTTTGTTTATAAACATTTTTATTTTTTTTGATGATCAGATCAAGAGAAACGTTTGTTTCTAAACATGGTTTAGCTTTCTAAACTGAAAGACTTTTATTTATAAACAGAGTTAAGATTAAGTGAAACTTTTGTTTGTAAACATAAAGAAACTTTTGCTATAAAAAATAACGAAACTTCTGTTTATAAAGTTCACGTTAAGTGAACTATTTTGTTTACAAACATTTCCTGAAATAAGTATAAACATAATAAAGTTCAGAAGAGAAACATTTGTTTAGAAACATAAAGAAACTTTTGCTTAAGAACATAGTCCCAATTAAGCGAAGCTTTTGTTTATAAACATTTTAACTAATAGGTGCAGCTTTTGTTTGTCAACATAGACCTGATCAATGCAAACTTTTGTTTATAAACAGAGTGAAACTTTTGTTTATAAACTTAGTTCAGATTAAGAGAAACTTTATCCCATAAACATAAATCAGTTGAAATGAAAGTTTTGTTTATAAAATTTGTTTCAATTAAGTGAAATTTTTGTTTATAAACATATACCTGAACAAGACAAACTTTTGTTTATAAACAGAGTTACGACTAAGTGAAACTTGTGTTTATAAACATATCCACAATTGAGAGCAATATTTGTTTATAAACATAGCTGCGATTGGGTGAAACATTTATTTATAAACAAATTTTTATTTATAAACTGATCTACTATTGAATGAAACATTTGTTTATAAACAAAGTTTTAGTTAAAAACTTATCTACGTTTAAGTGAAACTTTGTTTATAAACATATACCTGAACAAGACAAACTATAAACAGAGTTACGACTATGTGAAACTTTTGTTTATAAACATAACCACAATAAAGTGTAAAATTTGTTTATAAACATAACCACAATAAAGTGCAAAATTTGTTTATAAACAGAGCTGTGATTGGGTGAAAAATTTGTTTATAAACAAAGTATTATTTATGAACTGATCTACGTTTAAGTGAAACCTTGTTTAGAAACAGAGACCAGTTCAAGTGAAACTTTTTTATATACAAAAGCTCGATTGAGTGTAATGTTTGTTTATAAATAGAGTCCAGATTGAGTAAAAACATTTTAAGATTAAATGAAATTTTGGATTTATACAAATCCATAAAAAATGCAAATTTTGATTTTAAACAAAATCCTGATTAAATGTAAACATGGTTTATGAACATGTTTATAAACATTACCATGATCGATTAGAAGAAACTTTCGTTTATTACTTAATTGCATTTAGTTAAAACTTGTTCATAACCTATGAAACCAAAATTTGTATAGCGTACTTTTGCAAACATCATGTCTATATATCTCTAGGTGTCTCTACAAATAACTACATGTGATATAGCTTGTCTATTGCTGCAACAAAACACACACACTCCCATGTGAATTTTACTGTTTTTTTTTTTTTTGCCAACACAGTCATAACTCGATTGGCCTTTTTTTCTCACTCTTTACACTTCTCTCTCACAAGCCTTAAACTATACTATACTATTGCTAGTCTTACTGCAGCCTAACAATAGCTTTTAGTTTTTATTATTGCATTTATGTATGTTGTTACAACAGCAAGTTTGTTGTTGCTGTTAGTGTAGGAGTGTAAATTTTGTTAGTTGAGTTATTGTTAAAAGCCCATAAAGTATGCTAAGTTTATTAAAATAGAGGGCAAACAATTTATGAAACAAAAAGAGAGAAAAACAAAACTATGTACATATATTTTAGTTGCTTTTACATATTTGCAAATATTGCAGTATTTTAATAGAAAAAATTTTTTAGAAAATAAAATAAATTTTAAAATATTTAGAATATTTATGTCCGTATGCAAACAAATATTATTAAAAAACTTAGTACACAATATAAAGAAATATTTATTTATGTGGTACATTTTAATGGTTTCGAAATAATAAATGTTTTTTTCTATATATTAAATGTTGTAATAGTAAGTTTATTTACACAAATATTAACAAAGAATTTAAAGAAAATTTTTTACCCCTTTAAGTATGCCTTAATATCTACACTTTCATATTTATGGCTTTTTAGTAAATTATTTAACCATAATTCATAACATTTTTATTATTATTTTTTAACACCTTGGCTTATTAACAAAAATATTTTTGTGGAAAAATTTTGCTCATTTAAATTCTTTCGTTTTTTTTTATTTGGCCAACTGCTGGTAGAACAATATTTTCTGTAGTTTTAACTCTATTACTGAAACTGTTGTTACAAAAAAGCAATGTGTATATGTTGGGGCGGAAGAATTTCTAACAAGCATTAGAAATAACTTTTCCACTTCTAACTGCCAACGAAAAAAAAATTTTTCCCCGTTTAGTTTATAATGGTTTTCCGTTTAACTCATGCACTAACCGAAAACAACAGTAACAACGAAAAAAAAAACAATCAATTCATTTTAAATGCTTCAATATGGCTAAACGCCAAAATGTATGCTATACTTATATTACATTCCTAAAAACAACCATAATTGTTAAAAAGGTGTTTCAGGCATCGTTTAGGTAACAGTTTAACTAAAATTTTCTGTTTACCAATACCAAGGAAAATACAAATTATCTTTTTTTAAATAAGTATGTGGGTCTGTTGAATATTATTTGCTAATAATGAGTCTATAAAACATGAAGATGATGAGGATATTAAAAATTACGAGGCTAATTTTACTCAATAAGGGGTTTAATAGCTTAAGGTTTTACAACAAGTTATGGTTTAAATATTTGTAAAACTTGAAATATACAAAAACCCACTAAATGCTGTTTAGGCAAGAAACATAACATAATTTTAGGTATTAATTATTGTAATGCCCAAATTAACAATTTGCTTTAATATTTAGTAAGACAAATTTTAATGCTTCGCTTAATTTTGCACTAAATGTTTATAATCGTTTACCTTAAGAAATAAATTCAATTATATTATTATTGATCATGTTTGTAAGTCTCTATTAGGTAAAGTTTGTTAATATAAACAGCCTCAGATCTAGCTCATTCTAGTTCGGTTCTAGTTTCTGTTCTAGTTCTGTTCTAGTTCTGTTCTAGTTCTGTTCTAGTTCTTGTTCTAGTTCTGTTCTAGTTCTGTTCTAGTTCTGTTCTAGTTCTGTTCTAGTTCAGTTCTGTTCTAGTTCTGTTCTAGTTCTGTTCTAGTCTGTTCTAGTTCTGTCTAGTTCTGTTCTAGTCTGTTCTAGTTCTTGTTTCTAGTTCTGTTCTAGTTCTGTTCTAGTCTGTTCTAGTTCTGTTCTAGTTCTGTGTCTAGTTCGGTTCTAGTTCTGTTATAGTTCTGGTTCTAGTTCTGTTCTAGTTCTGTTCTAGTTTCTGTTCTAGTTCTGTTCTAGTTCTGTTCTAGTTCTGTTCTAGTTCTGTTCTAGTTCTGTTCTAGTTCTGTTCTAGTTCTGTTCTGGTTCTGTTCTAGTTCTGTTCTAGTTCTGTTCTAGTTCTGTTCTAGTTCTGTTCTAGTTCTGTTCTAGTTCTGTTCTAGTTCTGTTCTAGTTCTGTTCTAGTTCTGTTCTAGTTCTGTTCTAGTTCTGTTCTAGTTCTGTTCTAGTTCTGTTCTAGTTCTGTTCTAGTTCTGTTCTAGTTCTGTTCCAGTTCTGTTCTAGTTCTGTTCTAGTTCTGTTCTAGTTCTGTTCTAGTTCTGTTCTAGTTCTGTTCTAGTTCTGTTCTAGTTCTGTTCTAGTTCTGTTCTAGTTCTTTTCTAGTTCTGTTCTAGTTCTGCTCTAGTTCTGTTTCTAGTTCTGCTCTAGTTCTGTTCTAGTTCTGTTCTAGTTCTGTTCTAGTTCTGTTCTAGTTCTGTTCTAATTCTATTCTAGTTCTATTCTAGTTCTATTCTAGTTCTGTTCTAGTTCTGTTAGTCTGTTCTAGTTCTGTTCTAGTTTCTGTTCTAGTTCTGTTCTAGTTCTGTTCTAGTTCTGTTCTAGTTCTGTTCTAGTTCTGTTCTAGTTCTGTTCTAGTTCTGTTCTAGTTCTGTTCTAGTTCTGTTTCTAGTTCTGTTCTAGTTCTGTTCTAGTTCTGTTCTAGTTCTGTTCTAGTTCTGTTCTAGTTCTGTTCTAGTTCTGTTCTAGTTCTGTTCTAGTTCTGTTCTAGTTCTAGTTCTGTTCTAGTTTCTAGTTCTGTTCTAGTTCTGTTCTAGTTCTGTTCTAGTTCTGTTCTAGTTCTGTTCTAGTTCTGTTCTAGTTCTGTTCTAGTTCTGTTCTAGTTCTGTTCTAGTTCTGTTCTAGTTCTGTTCTAGTTCTGTTCTAGTTCTGTTCTAGTTCTGTTTCTAGTTTCTGTTCTAGTTCTGTTCTAGTTCTGTTCTAGTTCTGTTCTAGTTCTGTTCTAGTTCTGTTCTAGTTCTGTTCTAGTTCTGTTCTAGTTCTGTTCTAGTTCTGTTCTAGTTCTGTTCTAGTTCTGTTCTAGTTCTGTTCTAGTTCTGTTCCAGTTCTGTTTTAGTTCTGTTCTAGTTCTGTTCTAGTTCTGTTCTAGTTCTGTTCTAATTCTATTCTAGTTCTGTTCTAGTTCGGTTCTAGTTCTGTTTTAGTTCTGTTCTAGTTCTGTTCTAGTTCTATTCTAGTTTTAGTTCTGTTCTAGTTCTGTTCTAGTTCTGTTGTAGTTCTGTTCTAGTTCTGTTCTTCGTTCTGTTCTGTTCTAGCTGTTCTAGTTCTGTTCTAGTTCTGTTCTAGGTTCTGTTCTAGTTCTGTTCTAGTTCTGTTCTAGTTCTGTTCTAGTTCTGTTCTAGTTCTGTTCTAGTTCTGTTCTAGTTCTGTTCTAGTTCTGTTCTAGTTCTGTTCTAGTTCTGTTCTAGTTCTGTTCTAGTTCTGTTCTAGTTCTGTTCTAGTTCTGTTCTAGTTTCTGTTCTAGTTCTGTTCTAGTTCGTTTAGTTGTTCTAGTTCTGTTCTGTTCTAGTTCTAGTTCTAGTTCTAGTTCTAGTTCTGTTCTAGTTCTAGTTCTGTTCTAGTTCTGTTCTAGTTCTGTTCTAGTTCTGTTCTAGTTCTGTTCTAGTTCTGTTCTAGTTCTGTTCTAGTTCTGTTCTAGTTCTGTTCTAGTCCTGTTCTAGTTCTGTTCTAGTTCTGTTCTAGTTCTGTTCTGGTTCTGTTTTAGTTATGTTCTAGTTATGTTCTAGTTCTGTTCTAGTTCTGTTCTAGTTCTGTTCTAGTTCTGTTCTAGTTCTGTTCCAGTTCTGTTCTAGTTCTGTTCTAGTTCTATTCTGTTCTAGTTCTGTTCTAGTTCTGTTCTAGTTCTGTTCTAGTTCTGTTCTAGTTCTGTTCTAGTTCTGTTCTAGTTCTGTTCTAGTTCTGTTCTAGTTCTGTTCTAGTTCTGTTCTAGTTCTGTTCTAGTTCTGTTCTTGTTCTAGTTCTGTTCTAGCTCTATCCTAGTTCTGTTCTTATGCAGTTCTAGTTCTTTCATAGTTCTGGTAAATAGCCCCAATTGTTTAAACAAATTCTTCTACAAATAGGACATACAAAATTCATCTTTGCCCAACCACCAACCTTTCAAGCACTATTAAAAATATACTGAAATGAAACATTTAACTTTTATTTCACAATAAAAACACTTTACCTGATTGCTGCAGCAACAACAATAAGGGAACTGCAAAAAAAGAACACATTTCAAAAAATAATTAAAATTAATTGTAGCAATTGTTGTAATTTTCCTTTTTACCAACATATGAGAGAAAGAGTCTACACATACAGTTTTTGCTTAGTTGCCATTAATAATTACAGTAATTATTGTTAATGTTGCAATGTTTTTGTGTTTTGTTGCTCTTTACATTATATTCTATGTAAAACGGAGTTTTAGAACAATTTTCAAACAGATATTTATGGTGGCAAATGTGAAAATAATAAAACAAAGTGCTGTAGCAACAATAAAAGAAAACAACAACAATACACTAAATATTTTTAATGAAAAGTAATAATAGTTAGATTGTGTTTTAATAAGCTTATTATATTTAGACAAATAGAGGTTGGCAGTCTGGTGGTAATGTTAAAGTTACAAAAATAAAGTATACTTTTGGGAGTTATGATAGTATAGTATAGTACTTTGTGGGGTTTTTGAAAGGGATAGGGGTATTATAAAATTTTTAATAAAATATAAAGTTTCGAAGAACCCCGATGCTGTTTCTCTTTTCTTTAAGTTTTTATCTAGTCTAAATTGATTGCTTTTTTGTTTTTGTTCTCTTGAGTTTAATTTTCCAAAAATCCTTGTAACATATTGTTACACTCTCAATGGGTGGTCTAGTGTCTTCTATATCTTTTGTTTTTGCCTCTTAAAATAAAAACTCATAAAATAGTTTTCCCTCCTACAAGTTGCTATTTGGCCCGAGAAATAGAAAAAAAGAACTCAAAAACAAATGTAGAAAACATTTTAAAGGTCTAAACTTTTAGCAGTATAAAATGCAAGTATTTTAGCAAACTTAATACCACCCATGGCTTGTAGAGTTGTACCATAATGATACAACTAGAAAACCAAACTACTTGGAAAACTTATGTTAAATAAATTTTCCAACAAAAACTATCTTTTTTGTACTCTGAGCTAACAAATTTTCTGCATCTTTAAATTTCCCAAAAAAAAGGTCCTCCAAACCCATCTAACATACACACATTCCCGTATTCCTTTACCCACCAAAACTAAAAAAAAAAAACTTTTACCGACAAAACATTTTTACATAGTTTTAAGAGTTTTTGAAAAGAAAAACGTACATTTTATAAGCAAACGCATAATTTTAAAACTACATGTTAGGGTTAAAAGTAAAAGAAGAGAAATAACCTAAAAAATATACAAGTATGATTAATGAATTTAACGGGCATTGAATATAAGTTTAAGGACTTTATTGCTGAAGCCAAAAAAACATATAGAAAAGTTTATGGCAATAAAATTGGAAATATGTATGTTCTAACTTTTATATTTGTTTTTCCTAGACATAATTTACTATACATTTCTGAGAGAAAACATAATTTGGCAGCAATTTTATACAATCAGCCTAAATGTATGCAAAATGTTTGCTAAATATTTGAAAATTATTAGTTTTTGCAGGCCAACAAAGCAGAACAGTTTATTTTTGGTAATTTTCCTATTTTAAAGTTGCATACTTTATGGCAACAATTAGATGTGCATACAATTGCTTAGTTGTTGATTTTAGGTCTTTTGTACATTTTTCTAAAGTTTATGTGTTTTTTGCACTTTATACTAAAGTTTTTTAGTTGTAAATGCTGTAAAGAGAAAATTATAGAGCAGGAAAAAATGCAAAATATGTTAGATCATTAGGATCTAATTGAAGTGGTTGTAAAGTAAGGAAGTATTTAAAACAAATTAAAAAAATTAAACCATGAATCTAAAAAAAGTCTGCAATATAGTTATATAGGCTGGTCTGTACTCTGAGTATCAGTTCTAGTTAAGTTCTAATTCAGTTCTGGTTCAGTTCTAGTTCAGTTCTAGTTCAGTTCTAGTTCAGTTCAAGTTCAGTTCTAGTTCAGTTCTAGTTCAGTTCTAGTTCAGTTCTAGTTCAGTTCTAGTTCAGTTCTAGTTCAGTTCTAGTTCAGTTCTAGTTCAGTTCTAGTTCAGTTCTAGTTCAGTTCTAGTTCAGTTCTAGTTCAGTTCTAGTTCAGTTCTAGTTCAGTTCTAGTTCAGTTCTAGTTCAGTTCTAGTTCAGTTCTAGTTCAGTTCTAGTTCAGTTCTAGTTCAGTTCTAGTTCAGTTCTAGTTCAGTTCTAGTTCAGTTCTAGTTCAGTTCTAGTTCTAGTTCAGTTCTAGTTCAGTTCTAGTTCAGTTCTAGTTCAGTTCTAGTTCAGTTCTAGTTCAGTTCTAGTTCAGTTCTAGTTCAGTTCTAGTTCAGTTCTAGTTCAGTTCTAGTTCAGTTCTAGTTCAGTTCTAGTTCAGTTCTAGTTCAGTTCTAGTTCAGTTCTAGTTCAGTTCTAGTTCAGTTCTAGTTCAGTTCTAGTTCAGTTCTAGTTCAGTTCTAGTTCAGTTCTAGTTCAGTTCTAGTTCAGTTCTAGTTCAGTTCTAGTTCAGTTCTAGTTCAGTTCTAGTTCAGTTCTAGTTCAGTTCTAGTTCAGATCTAGTTCAGTTCTAGTTCAGTTCAGTTCTAGTTCAGTTCAGTTCTAGTTCAGTTCAGTTCTAGTTCAGTTCTAGTTCAGTTCTAGTACTGTTCTAGTTCTGTTCTAGTTCTGTTCTAGTTCTGTTCTAGTTCTGTTCTAGTTCTGTTCTAGTTCTGTTCTAGTTCTGATCTAGTTCTGATCTAGTTCTGTTCTAGTTCTGTTCTAGTTCTGTTCTAGTTCTGTTCTATTTCTGTTCTAGTTCTGTTCTAGTTCTGATCTAGTTCTGATCTAGTTCTGTTCTAGTTCTGTTCTAGTTCTGTTCTAGTTCTATTCTAGTTCTGTTCTAGTTCTGTTCTAGTTCTGTTCTAGTTCTGTTCTAGTTCTGTTCTAGTTCTGTTCTAGTTCTGTTCTAGTTCTGTTCTAGTTCTGTTCTAGTTCTGTTCTAGTTCTGTTCTGGTTCTGTTCTAGTTCTGTTCTAGTTCTGTTCTAGTTCTGTTCTAGTTCTGTTCTAGTTCTGTTTTAGTTCTGTTCTAGTTCTGTTCGAGTTCTGTTCGAGTTCTGTTCTAGTTCTGCTCTAGTTCTGTTCTATTCCTGTTCTAGTTCAGTTCTAGTTCAGTTCTAGTTCAGTTCTAGTTCAGTTCTAGTTCTGTTCTAGTTTTTTATATAGAACTTCGTTAATTTTTTTTTAATGTCTGTTACACATCAACAATTTTTATGAATAACTACATGAGTTAGTTTCCTTGTCTACCGATTTATCAACGTCATACCAACTATTGTTTTCTTACTCAATAGTTCCTCATATTGTAGCCTTGTTTTTCCCCTCTACTCCATCCAATTTATCTTACAAACAATTTGTATTTTATTTGTTTTCTTTATTATTTAATGTCGAGTTTTTTATATTTATATTAAGCAAGTACAGAAAAATTATACAAATTGTGGTTTCCAACTTAGTGATTTTTTTAAAAGCATCATAAATTATAAACTACAGCCCGCACACTATCTTTTGCTGCTACTACCACTACCACCTACACGTCTACTGCACTACTGCCACGCAACGCCATTTGGCATACGTTTTCTTTTTAAATGTTTCCACCTTCATGCAAAATGCATTTACTGGAACATGAACATCTCATGTTATAGCCATTGCTTGATTTTTCCTGATGCTCTTACTCTACTCTATATATGAGTATAGTTGTTGTTCCCAGTAAACCAGCCATCAAGCAGCCATCCTGCATTAGCATTAAATTGTAAAGCATGCAGCCATGCAACCAACCAACTAACGAATGAACAAATAAATGAATGGATATATAAACGTGCAACCTACATTAAGACAGACGCATGGATATACTAACAGCGGATTCATGGACAAAAAAAAAGACGAAAGAAGAAAAAACACTAAACTAAACGTTTATCTCATAAATCGTTAAGTGTAGCCAACAAACCATGCCACAAACAAAAAATAATATATATAGACTTAGACGAGGTATTATATAAAATGCGAATATATACTCTGGACATTTGTTAAGCATGAAAAAAAAATTATATAGAAAATACCTATTTTATAAGAAATTTTGTCAATATATGACAAAGAAAATGCTCTAAATTTTAAAAATAGCAAAATACCAGTCAAAACCTTATCATAGTCCTGCTTTTCTTGTTGTCAAACTTTTTAAGTTTTTTTTGTTTGTATTGTTTTACGATTGCTTTATGGTTTTTAACTGCTTGCTTATTGTAGGGTATTTGATTATATCTTTTTTTTGTTAGAATTCTGTAAAAACATTAAAAGTCAGTTAAAGTTGAAGGTAGTGGTGGTAGAAGAAATAAACTGTTTTGTTCTTATTGACTTGATTTGTTTTTAAATGTAAGCAATTTGTTTAACAATCTAAAGCAAAAAAGATATATATAAAACAATAATTTGCTCAAAATTTAATAGATTAAGATTTTCTTTAAATAATACTCGTTTTAGTTGGAAAAGCTATTAAGGAAAAACTGAATATTTCGAAAAAATTAATCGAAATTTTTTTAAAAATTATAAAATTTCTTTTTTCTCTATAAATGGTAAATTTTTTGAAAAATCCTACTAAAAAGGGATATTTTTGAAAATTCTCTATAAAAATGTAAATTTTAGAAATTTTTTTATAAAATGAATATTTTAAAAACTTTTCTATAACAATGGAAATATTCGAAAATTTTCTTTGAAAAGTAAAATTTCGCAAATTTTCTATAAAAATGGAAATTTTTTAAAAAAGGAAATTTTAGAAAATTTGCTATAAATAGGAAAATTTTAGCCATTTTCTATAAAAATTTATTTTTTTGGAAATTTCTTTAAAAATTTTAGAAAAATTGAAATTTTGGAAAAATAGAAAATTTTAGAAAAATGGAAATTTTCTAAAAAATAAAAATTTGAAAAATTTATACCAAAATTTTCGAAAAATTTCTTTACGAAAGAAAAATGTAATCTTCGATAAATTTCTATAAAAAAAGGAAAGTTTTCTATAATAAAAGGAAAATTTCGAAAATTTTCTATAACAAAAACAAATTTTCGATAAATTTCTATAAAAAGGAAAGTTTTCTATAATAAAAGGAAATGTTCTAAAATTTTTTGTAACAAAAAGAAATTTTCTAAAATTTTCTTTAACAAAAAGAAATTTTCTAAAATTTTCTATACCAAAAAGAAATTTTCTATAAAAAAAAGAAATTTTCGAAGCTTTTCTATAACTAAAAGAAATTTTCGAAAATTTTCTATAACAAAAAGAAATTTTCGAAAATTATCTATAATAAAAAGAAATTTTCGAAAATTTTCTATAATAAAGGAAATGTTCGAACATTTTTTATAACAAAACGAAATTTTTAAAAAACTTTACATAAAAAAAATTCAAAAAAATTCTTTACAAAAGGAAATTTTCTATACAAAAGTAATTTTCGAAAATTTTCTACAAAAAAGGGAAATTTTTTATAAAAATAAATGGAAATTTTCTTTAAAAAATGAGATTTTCGAACACTTTCTATAAAAAAGGAAATTTTCGAACACTTTTCAAAAAAAAGAACATTTTTGAAAATTTTCTATTAAAAAAAGGAAATTTTCAAAAATTTTCTATAAAAAAGGATATATGAAAAAAGGAAATTTTCGAAAATTTTTAAAAAGTGTCTATAAAAAACGAAAATAATATAAAAAAAAGCTTTCATAAAACAAAAATTTCCTTGGAAAACCATCAGAAGAAAATACTTTTCCTTAGAAAACTTATTTCTGCAAAAAGTTTTCTTGAGAAAACTATGTTATTTAAGAAACTTTCCTAAGAAGAAACTTCCCTTTAGCAAAAGGCAGTAAAGTAAATTTCTGTATAAAAAAAACTGCTCTGAGAAGACAATTTTCAATAGAAAACTACTTTTACTTATAAAACTGTCTTAAAAAGAGAACTGCTTTAAAATAAACATTTGTTTAGAAAGCAGCTGATTTGAGAGGTCAATACATTGACATTCCAGTAAAAAGTTTACACGCCTAAAAGTATGCAGTAGTTTTTATTAAAGATCTAATAAAAATATTTATAACATATTGTTTTGCATTAAAAATATTTGATTTAACTTCATAAATTTCAAACACTGTTATTTATTAAACAAAAAAAGAGGCTCCTCTCAGAAATTGTTGCATACCTTTAGCAGCAGCATCCAACAGTTACCTAAATTAAATTTCCCTTTATGAAGGAACAAAAACACACACTCTCAACCGCAGTTTCATTTTAACAAATGCCGTCATTTATGACTTTAAGTTCTGATTTGCTATGTATCATAAACTGGTACTTAAGCGCCAAAAAAATCTCACTTCCTTACAATTACTCTGCATTATTTGCAGGTGTTACTTAGCGATACAAATGCAAACGTTGCAAGAGGCACATGTAGAGAAGAGAGTAATCTGAAGGAGGGGGAGGTGGAAACGTAGACAAACGAGACACCCAACTCAATGGGGAGCTTTTCTTTGTTGTTTGTTAACGTGGCTGACATGTAAAGTAAGAAAAACTACATCAGCTGCTGCTTTTAACAAAATTTTAACTACTACATACACATACATACATACCTACACATCTTTGGCATTAAGGCTTCTTGGCAATAGTTTGTTGTTATTATTGTTGTTGTTGTTTTAAGCAACTTAATACAAAATAGTATAAAACATGATTTTTTTTATCTTTTTTTTTCATATTCCTGTTGCTAAAAGTATTGAATGTAAATGTGTTTGTTTTTTAAGAGTAGGTATCTGTGAGTAGTTGCATTTTGTGTTGTATATCAAACAGTTGGGAATTTTGATTAAAAATGCTTTCACGTATAGTAGATAATACACGTGTAGTTTTTGTAGTAGTCATAGTTCGTTTGCGAGTAGTTTGGCTGATGCTGCTGTTGCAGTAGCAATATTCCGTGTACATGCTGCAGTTGCAGTAGTAGTAGTTGTCGTAACAACAATCAAATTGTTAAAGTTATATGTAGAAGGGAGTTTTTTTTATTTTTCTTTTTGTTAAGGTAACAGCAGTGGGAGTTATGCTGTTGTAAAAACAAACATTTTCCATTATAGTATGATACGAGTTGGTATTTGTCTTAATGTTTGTCTTGTGTGTATTCACAATATAAACACCAATACAATTCAGGATTTTCCAGAGAAAGGCGTTTATGTGTATGAGTTTGGCTGTATGGTAAATGAATAAAATACAAAAGATGTTATCTTTAAGCCATTTTTTCCTTGCATAAGCATTAGTACACGGTTAGAATTATTGGCAGTGATTTGAGAAAACTGAAGCCCAAAACAGAAAGCAGTGATTTTTGATTTTAAAGATTTTAATTTCTTTTTTTAACTTTTCTCCGAAAAAGTGACAAAGAAGTTTTAACAAAATACTTCTATTAAAAAACATTTTTGTATAGAAAACTTCATTTAGTACAAATTTTCCTACAGAAAACTCTGTTGAAAACTGCTTTGGCTATTCTATAGAAAAATTGCGTTGAAAAGTTACTTTTGTATAGAATGTTGAATTGAGAAGAACTCGCTTTTATAGATATTTGCCTGAGGAAGACACTTTTCTATAGAAAACTGCTTTGAAAAGATATTTCCATAGAAAACTGCCTTGAAAATACAAAAAAACTGTCCTGAAAAGATATTTCTATAGAAAACTGCCTTAGAAAGACACTTTTCTCTAGAAAACTAGATACTTTTGTATAGAAAACTGCATTTTCTATTGATAATTGTCTTGAAAAGACACTTTTTTTTATACAAACTGGCCTCAGAAGATATTTCTGTAAAAAACTGTCCGGAGAACAGAACTAGAGCAGAACAGAACTAGAACAGAACTAGAACAGAACTAGAACAGAACTAGAACTAGAACAGAACTAGAACAGAACTAGAACAGAACTAGAACAGAACTAGAACAGAACTAGAACAGAACTAGAACAGAACTAGAACAGAACTAGAACAGAACTAGAACAGAACTTGAACAGAAATAGAACAGAACTAGAACAGAAATAGAACAGAACTAGAACTAGAACAGAACTAGAACAGAACTAGAACAGAACTAGAACAGAACTAGAACAGAACTAGAACAGAACTAGAACAGAACTAGAACAGAACTAGAACAGAACTAGAACAGAACTAGAACAGAACTAGAACAGAACTAGAACAGAACTAGAATAGAACTAGAACAGAACTAGAACAGAACTAGAAAAGAACTAGAACAGAACTAGAACAGAACTAGAACAGAACTAGAACAGAACTAGAACAGAACTAGAACAGAACTAGAACAGAACTAGAACAGAACTAGAACAGAACTAGAACAGAACTAGAACAGAACTAGAACAGAACTGGAACAGAACTAGAACAAAACTAGAACACATAGAAAACTGCCTTGAAAATACACTTTTGTAAAAAAAAACTGTCCTGAAAAGATATTTCTATAGAAAACTGCCTTAGAAAGACACTGTTCTCTAGAAAACTATGACGAGATGATACTTTTGTATAGAAAACTCACTTTTCTATAGACAACTGTCTTGAGAAGACACTTTTTTATACTAAACTGACCTGAGAAGATATTTCTGTAAAAAGCTGTCCGGAGAACATGTTTCTATAGAAAACTGCCTTGAAAATACCCTTTTGTACAGAAAACTGTGTTGAGAATATACTTTGCTATAGAAAACTGCCATGTAAGGAAAATTTTCTATAGGAAAACGTCCTAAGAAAACTGCATTAGGAAGAAAATTTACTGAGTAAGAAAATTTCCTATAGAAAATTGCATTTTCTATACAAAACTCCCCTGAGAAAATATTTCTATAGAAAACTGAAAGACACTTCTTTACAACAAGAAGAAAACTGTCCTAAAAAGCCATTCTATAGAAGCTGCTTTCAGATGAAACATATCTACGGAAAACTGCTCTAAGAATAGAACTTTTCTATAAAATTTGGCTTAGGAAAATGTATTTCTTTTGAAGACTGTATAAAAACTGCCTTGCTAAAACAATTCTATACAAAACTGCCCTAAAAAGAAAATTTTCTTTAAAAACAAAACTGCCTTCAGAGAAAACGTTTCTCTTAAAAGTCGTTCTAAAAAAAGACAATTTACTGTAAAAACTCTGTTAAAGAGAAACTTTTCTATAGCTGCTTTTACACATTTCTTTCACTGTTTTATTTCTCAAGTTTTACACTTTATTTTGCAACTCTCTCTCTATATAAATTTACATTAGCTACAGCTTTCATCTTTCGCATCCTGGCAAATGGTTTTACACTAAAAAGTATTTGTTTTTTTTCACAAATACAGATTATTGTAACATCCATATGCGCAACTTAGTTCATTTTGATTCCATTCCATACTCCTACTCCTACTCCACCGAAACTAACGCTCAACGTTAATAGTTAGACAAGTTGCCAGGAAATCAAGAATACATCATGTATGTTACCATGTATATGCTTTAGAATTTATGTGACAGGTGATGCATGTTATGATAATAAAGATTAAAATTGTGTGTATGCTGCTGTTTTCTATCAAAGTACTTGATAAACACAAAAACATCAACTAAAAATACATCGCAGACAATCAACATTTTAGTTAGACAATGAAAAAACGGTTATAGTGAGCTCTTGCAAATTAGAATATCCATGCAGCTCCTTCGCGTATGCAATGGATACACAAAGATTTTATGACATTAAAATTGTTTTTTAATGGAGCAGGAAAGGAAGTACGAGTATGAAAGATCAGGGATAAACTAAGATTAGCAACACAAAGGTAATTAAATTTTTTTAGTTTGTGTAGTAAAAAAAAAAACAAATATGTTGTTGATTCTGCAAAGTATGCAACAAATTTTAAATGTTACAAAGGTCTTTAAGTAATGCTAAGTTAAAAAGGTTGTTTGAGAGCGTAATATTTTTCGCAGTAATTTGAATATCTGCACAAATTTCCGATATTTTATAATCAAACGAGAGAAACTTCCGATATATAATAAATTTAACAATACATTTTTGAAAACTTTTCAAAACTAATATTTAGTTGCTTTCATTAAAGTTTAAAATTCTTAAAAACAAAACTTGTTGCTTTTAAAAATCATAAATTTTTAACTTTTATTTAATTTACGAGTTAAAAATAATCTCTATATCTTACTACTTCAAACTATTATTTACAAAACATACTTTAAGGCGACTGTTTTATAATAAATTTAATGTTTTTGATTAATAAAAACTAAAGGAAATAAAAAGTTTTTCTACTATAAAAACTAGTCTGTCTCACTATTATGAAACTATGAGTTTATAATAATGAAAAATGCTTATACCCTATAAAAGGCAAGAGGAGAAGTTTGTTGATAAAGAGATGAGTACTAGAAGTGATCTAAAGTAGAATAAGAACTGAGCTAAAACAGAACTATAACAGAACTAGAAAAGAACTAGAACAGAACTAGAACAGAACTAGAACAGAACTAGAACAGAACTAGAATAGAACTAGAACAGAACTAGAACAGAACTAGAATAGAACTAGAACAGAACTAGAACAGAACTAGAACTAGAACGAACTAGAACGAACTAGAACTAGAACAGAACTAGAAACAGAACTAGAACTAGAACAGAACTAGAACAGAACTAGAACAGAACTAGAACAGAACTAGAACAAAACTAGAACAGAACTAGAACAGAACTAGAACAGAACTAGAACAGAACTAGAACAGAACTAGAACAGAACTAGAACAGAACTAGAACAGAACTAGAACAGAACTAGAACTAGAACAGAACTAGAACAGAACTAGAACAGAACTAGAACAGAACTAGAACAGAACAGAACAGAACTAGAACAGAACTAGAACAGAACTAGAACAGAACTAGAACAGAACTAGAACAAACTAGAACGGAACTAGAACAGAACTAGAACAGAACTAGAACAGAACTAGAACAGAACTAGAACAGAACTAGAACAGAACTAGAACAGAACTAGAACAGAACTAGAACAGAACTAGAACAAACTAGAACACAACTAGAACAGAACTAGAACAAACTAGAACAGAACTAGAACAGAACTAGAACAGAACTAGAACAGAACTAGAACAGAACTAACAGAACTAGAACAGAACTAGAACAGAACTAGAACAGAACTAGAACAGAACTAGAACAAACTAGAACAGAACTAGAACAGAACTAGAACAGAACTAGAACAGAACTAGAACAGAACTAGAACAGAACTAGAACAGAACTAGAACAGAACTAGAACAGAACTAGAACAGAACTAGAACAGAACTAGAACAGAACTAGAACAGAACTAGAACAGAACTAGAACAGAACTAGAAACAGAACTAGAACAGAACTAGAACAGAACTAGAACAGAACTAGAACAGAACTAGAACAGAACTAGAACAGAACTAGAAAGAACTAGAACAGAACTAGAACAGAACTAGAACAGAACTAGAACAGAACTAGAACAGAAACTAGAACAGAACTAGAACAGAACTAGAACAGAACTAGAACAGAACTAGAACAGAACTAGAACAGAACTAGAACAGAACTAGAACAGAACTAGAACAGAACTAGAACAGAACTAGAACAGAACTAGAACAGAACTAGAACAGAACTAGAACAGAACTAGAACAGAACTAGAACAGAACTAGAAACAGAACTAGAACAGAAACTAGAACAGAACTAGAACAGAACTAGAACAGAACTAGAACAGAACTAGAACAGAACTAGAACAGAACTAGAACAGAACTAGAACAGAACTAGAACAGAAACTAGAACAGAACTAGAACAGAACTAGAACAGAACTAGAACAGAACTAGAACAGAACTAGAACAGAACTAGAACAGAACTAGAACAGAACTAGAACAGAACTAGAACAGAACTAGAACAGAACTAGAACAGAACTAGAACAGAACTAGAACAGAACTAGAACAGAACTAGAACAGAACAAACAAACTAGAACAGAACTAGAACAGAACTAGAACAGAACTAGAACAGAACTAGAACAGAACTAGAACAGAACTAGAACAGAACTAGAACAGAACTAGAACAAACTAGAACAGAACTAGAACAGAACTAGAACAGAACTAGAACAGAACTAGAACAGAACTAGAACAGAACTAGAACAGAACTAGAACAGAACTAGAACAGAACTAGAACAGAACTAGAACAGAACTAGAACAGAACTAGAACAGAACTAGAACAGAACTAGAACAGAACTAGAACAGAACTAGAACAGAACTAGAACAGAACTAGAACAGAACTAGAACAGAACTAGAACAGAACTAGAACAGAACTAGAACAGAACTAGAACAGAACTAGAACAGAACTAGAACAGAACTAGAACAGAACTAGAACAGAACTAGAACAGAACTAGAACAGAACTAGAACAGAACTAGAACAGAACTAGAACAGAACTAGAACAGAACTAGAACAGAACTAGAACAGAACTAGAACAGAACTAGAACAGAACTGAACAGAACTAGAACAGAACTAGAACAGAACTAGAACAGAACTAGAACAGAACTAGAACAGAACTAGAACAGAACTAGAACAGAACTAGAACAGAACTAACAGAACTAGAACAGAACTAGAACAGAACTAGAACAGAACTAGAACAGAAGTAGAACAGAACTAGAACAGAACTAGAACAGAACTAGAACAGAACTAGAACAGAACTAGAACAGAACTAGAACAGAACTAGAACAGAACTAGAACAGAACTAGAACAGAACTAGAACAGAACTAGAACAGAACTGAACAGAACTAGAACAGAACTAGAACAGAACTAGAACAGAACTAGAACAGAACGACAGAACAGAAACTAGAGAACTGAACAGAACTAGAACAGAACTAGAACAGAACTAGAACAGAACTGAACTGAACTGAACTAGAACTGAACTAGAACTGAACAGAACTGAACTAGAACAGAACTGGAACAGAACTAGAACACAACTAGAACAGAACTAGAACACAACTAGAACAGAACTGTACAAGAACTGAAGTAGAACAGTCTTATGTATATATTAAGGCTACCTATACTTCGTCTTTAACTGTCACTATAATTATGATTGCTTTCTTTTCCCTACTATTTTTTGTTTTTCTCAAATACAAACCAAAAAAAATCCCCAACTCTGCAAAACTATAATCATATTTCTTTATTTTTATGATTTGAAGTTTTATTGTACTTTATGCTCAGACTGAGAGCAATAACAGCAACAGCAGCATAATACAGTACCCAACAGCTACAGAAAAATAAAACCAAAACAACTCCAGCAAATTTATGTTATAGACATGAATGAAGTCGACTTCAAAAACCAAAACCTCAAGTAAAAACACAAAAAGAAATATAAACTGTGAAGCAGTTATGAAAAAGAACCTTAAGAAATATATATGCTTATAACGTGCTAAGAATTTAAAGCATATATTTAGGCTTAAGAAACTAACCAAAAATAGATAACTCAAACATACTTGTTATTTTTTTCGCATTTAAACGAAGACAAAGTGTTAAAAAAATTTTTCCAGCTACAAAAAGCAGCTGTGAACTGTAGAACAGGCTGGCACTTAGGCGTGTAAAGGAGTATTCAAGTTATTGTGAGTGTATGCGAGAGTGTCTATATCCACGACATTTTACCATATGTTTCATATTTTATGTTAGCAATTTTTGTTTTTCTATGAGTCTGTCTGTCTGTCTCCGTTTTATGTCATATATGTTTTTGTGAAAGTGTTTGATTTTTTTCTTCTTTGATTTGGCGCAATGCAGCAGTTGTACGAAAAATGTTTTTCATATTTTTATGAAAAACTTTTTGCTACAACTAAACTAAACATTAGAGTTTTTTATTTTTCTTTTTTTGTTTGCTGGAGGCTGCTCTGTTATATGGTTAGAGATGTTTTTCCCATTAATGTTGTTGTGTTTGCTGGGATTTTTAAGTGTAGTCTAACATGTACATAGTTTTTGGAAAAAAAATATTAAATTTGGTTTATGAAAAACTCAACAACTAGTCAGCCAAACATTCTTTTAAATATACGCTGGAATTTTGTGTTGCACAGCAAGTGTTCATATTGTTGTAGATTTTCATTCATCTTTTGTGTTTGTTTGATGTGTGTAAAGAAAGAAATGTTGTTAGCAAAATGCAGTGTAGCATAGTTTTAGGCAACTACATAAATAATATACATCATGTAGTTTTTTTGGTTGCTATTTTGTTTTGTTTGGTTTTTTATAGAGGAAATACTAGGTTCAATTTAGTTCGCGGAAAGTATATGACTATCCTTGTTAAATCCCAGCAAAACAAGCAAAACTAAGTTGAATGTTTAGATCTTTAAAAAGATCTTGCAAATTTAAGAGAATATATAAAAGCTACCATCATGTCCCTAAGCATGTTCCAAAGCCTTACTTTTTTGAAGTATATTTTTAGGGTTTTCTAGTTTTTTTCTGCCTATAACACATTTTTCTGTATCAAAACATTTGCTGGTCTTTTTTCTTAAACCAAAACAAATAAATGAACAAGAAAAAATTTAACAAAATGTTAATAAAAACACACAAAAATAATTTAAAAATTTGTTTTACTTTAGTTTTTTCTTCTTCATTTTTGTCATACATTTTTCATAACATAATTCTATTTCAGTTTATTTTAAAAGTTTCTCTTATATTTATAATATAAATATTTCTTTTTTTTTCCACTGCTATAAAATAAAGATATTCCCTACAATCTTGTAAACGTATTTTTTTCTAAATCTTTGTAAAAAAAAACCTACCTAAAAGTATGCAACACAAAACATAAAAAATATTAGTAATTCAAGCAAGTAACCATGGCGTTCCTCTTTTCTTGTATTTGTTGTTGCGAAATTTTTACTTTACTAAACAATTGTGTTGGGTCTGTTTTTTTTGCAAGACCACTCGCCGTTTCACTTCCAACAACAATAAAAAGTTGTTGAGTTTTTTTTTTTGCCTCCGTTTTAAAGTTTAAAAAGAGCGGTTTATTTTGTGTGCTTTTTTTTGGTGATTTTGTCTTGTTATGTCGAATAAAAGAAAAGCAAAAATTAGCATTATCAAAAAATGTTTTTTATTTTTTTATGGAAATTACTAAATAATGCTTATTTATATTTTTTGTAACGAAAAGAAACGATGAAGAAAAATTTTAGTAAATTTAACAATTGTTTAAAATTGTTTTTACTTAAATTTTAGGTATTTATACAGTACAGATTGAGCTTAAATTAAGGTCTTCTTCTTCTTAAGGTCTTCTTCAGCGTCTAACTTCAGCTCTAATTCAGTTCTAGTTAAGTTCTAGTTCTGTTCTAGTTCTGTTCTAGTTCTGTTCTAGTTCTGTTCTAATTCTGTTTCTAGTTCTGCTCTAGTTCTGTTCTAGTTCTGTTCTAGTTCGTTCTAGTTCTGCTGTTCTAGTTCTGTTCTAGTTCTGTTTCTAGTTCTGTTCTAGTTCTGTTCTAGTTCTGTTCTAGTTCTGTTCTAGTTCTGTTCTAGTTCTGTTCTAGTTCTGTTCTAGTTCTGTTCTAGTTCTGTTCTAGTTCTGTTCTAGTTCTGTTCTAGTTCTGTTCTAGTTCTGTTCTAGTTCTGTTCTAGTTCTGTTCTAGTTCTGTTCTAGTTCTGTTCTAGTTCTGTTCTAGTTCTGTTCTAGTTCTGTTCTAGTTCTGTTCTAGTTCTGTTCTAGTTCTGTTCTAGTTCTGTTCTAGTCTGTTCTAGTTCTGTTCTAGTTCTGTTCTAGTTCTGTTCTAGTTCTGTTCTAGTTCTGTTCTAGTTCTGTTCTAGTTCTGTTCTAGTTCTGTCTAGTTCTGTTCTAGTTCTGTTCTAGTTCTGTTCTAGTTCTGTTCTAGTTCTGTTCTAGTTCTGTTCTAGTTCTGTTCTAGTTCTGTTCTAGTTCTGTTCTAGTTCTGTTCTAGTTCTGTTCTAGTTCTGTTCTAGTTCTGTTCTAGTTCTGTTCTAGTTCTGTTCTAGTTCTGTTCTAGTTCTGTTCTAGTTCTGTTCTAGTTGTTCTAGTTCTGTTCTAGTTCTGTTCTAGTTCTGTTCTGTTCTAGTTCTGTTCTGTTCTGTAGTTCTGTTCGTTCTGTTCTAGTTCTGTTCTAGTTCTGTTCTGTTCTAGTTCTGTTCTAGTTCTGTTCTAGTTCTGTTCTAGTTCTGTTCTAGTTCTGTTCTAGTTCTGTTCTAGTTCTGTTCTAGTTCTGTTCTAGTTCTGTTCTAGTTCTGTTCTAGTTCTGTTCTAGTTCTGTTCTAGTTCTGTTCTAGTTCTGTTCTAGTTCTGTTCTAGTTCTGTTCTATTCTGTTCTAGTTCTGTTCTAGTTCTGTTCTAGTTCTGTTTCTAGTTCTGTTCTAGTTCTGTTCTAGTTCTGTTCTAGTTCTGTTCTAGTTCTGTTCTAGTTCTGTTCTAGTTCTGTTCTAGTTCTGTTCTAGTTCTGTTCTAGTTCTGTTCTGTTCTTTTCTGTTCTGTTCTAGTTCTGTTCTAGTTCTGTTCTAGTTCTGTTCTAGTTCTGTTCTAGTTCTGTTCTAGTTCTGTTCTAGTTCTGTTCTAGTTCTGTTCTAGTTCTGTTCTAGTTCTGTTCTAGTTCAGTTCTGTTCTAGTTCTGTTCTAGTTCTGTTCTAGTTCTGTTCTAGTTCTGTTCTAGTTCAGTTCTGTTCTAGTTCTGTTCTAGTTCTGTTCTAGTTCTGTTCTAGTTCTGTTCTAGTGTTCTAGTTCTGTTCTAGTTCTGTTCTAGTTCTGTTCTAGTTCTGTTCTAGTTCTGTTCTAGTTCTGTTCTAGTTCTGTTCTAGTTCTGTTCTAGTTCTGTTCTAGTTCTGTTCTAGTTCTGTTCTAGTTCTGTTCTAGTTCTGTTCTAGTTCTGTTCTAGTTCTGTTCTAGTTCTGTTCTAGTTCTGTTCTAGTTCTGTTCTAGTTCTGTTCTAGTTCTGTTCTAGTTCTGTTCTAGTTCTGTTCTAGTTCTGTTCTAGTTCGTTCTAGTTCTGTTCTAGTTCTGTTTTAGTTCTGTTCTAGTTCTGTTCTAGTTCTGTTCTAGTTCTGTTCTAGTTCTGTTCTAGTTCTGTTCTAGTTCTGTTCTAGTTCTGTTCTAGTTTGTCTAGTTCTGTTCTGTTCTAGTTCTGTTCTAGTTCTGTTCTAGTTCTGTTCTAGTTCTGTTCTGTTCTAGTTCTGTTCTAGTTCTGTTCTAGTTCTGTTCTAGTTCTGTTCTAGTTTCTGTTCTAGTCTGTTCTAGTTCTGTTCTAGTTCTGTTCTAGTTCTGTTCTAGTTTGTTCTAGTTCTGTTCTAGTTCTGTTCTAGTTCTGTTCTAGTTCTGTTCTAGTTCTGTTCTAGTTCTGTTCTATTTCTGTTCTAGTTCTGTTCTAGTTTGTTCTGTTCTAGTTCTGTTCTATTCTGTTCTAGTTCTGTTCAGTTCTGTTATAGTTCTGTTCTAGTTCTGTTCTAGTTCTGTTATTGTTTGTTATAGTTCTGCTCTAGTTCTGTTCTTTTCTAATTCTGTTCTAGTCCAAATTTTAATGCTATTAAATATTTTATACAGTCCATTTTCGAACTGCAGTAATTTTTAATCCCTAATTATAACTTCAGCTTTAATGCCACCATTAGACCTGTTAAACCTATAAATTATACATCACTCTATATTCATAATTAATCCAGTGTATGGTGGCATAACAAATACAAAAAAGTGCTATGTTTTAAAAACCAATTTTGCTGATGTCTTCTGTAATTTTGTTGGTATCATCATAATACACCGTATAACAACCATTAAAATGCCTTGTCTGTGTAAATGTCTTGCACAAAAATAGGTGTATAAAAAAAATGTGACAAATGTCAGCTTTTATGCATAACTTTGTTGATTCCATTTTTTTTTTCTTTGTATATGATGTAACCTTTTTTTACACTTAGCATTTAAAGCCCTGCTACCCCCTGTATCAGATTTTTTTTCGTTAGCCAGCCAGGTAGATCTGTCTTGTATGTCAAATGTTACACGCGGAGTTGACAAAATATGTCACACGTAAAAAGTTTGACAGTATTTTTTTACTGTTTCTTTCGTTTTGTTTTTTTTTTTTTTTTTGGTAACATTGACTTGATGTTTGCAGTCTTTGTCATTTGATTTAAAATATTTTTCTACGGTTTTTTGTTTCAGTTTCCGCTGTCTGGTGTAAGGCAGGAGTAGCGTTAAGCAAAAAATTATAAAAAATTGTTTTTTTCACACATTTTTTTGTGACACATTCATCTAAGAAATTTATTGGTAATTTATGCAAAAAACCAAAAAAATATATGACAATGTGTATTTTTATTATGAATCGCATACATTTATGTTTACAAGTAATAAGACAATTTTATATTTGGTTTTTGCAAACGCCTTTTTTGTAACGCCAAATAAATGATTATCAACACATAAGAAATAAGAAAATATGACAATTTTCGAGGGGTTGAAGGGTGATAAAACCAACTTTAAGATTTGTTGATTTAAATATTTTTGTTTGAGGTGAATTATGAGATTATTAAGGGTGAGCTACAATTGCGATAAAGGTAGTTTCAAATTGGGGCAATTTTATAAGCATAATCAATCTTTGTTAGAGAAGCTGTAAAAGCCTAATAAGAAAGTTAAATAATTTTGTTGTCAGCTGAGAAATTAAAAAACTTTGATGGATTATTAAAAGAACACATATTAACAAAATTGTACGGTTTTCGTAAATATAATAGCTAATATTGTACTCTTCTCCAATACATATAAACTATTTTGCGATTTTCTAACAAAAACCATATTTTTATGTAACCTTTTCCTATTTTAAAATATTTTTCTTTATATAAAACTTAATAGCGCTTTCAAAAGTCTCTGCTAACCATAACTCCAGCATTTCTCTAGTGATAAACTTATGAAAAATGTATATTTTTCTTGTGTGTTTTCTTTACTTTATAAGAAAATAAGTAAATCAAGCTGAAAACAGCTTAACTTAAGTATCATTTTTCATTTTATTTATACACCAACAAATACTAAACTGCTTCTTTTTTTTATACATAGTCGTTTTGTTTTCTGCTTTGTTTTAAACAGATTTATAAAAATATAACACAAATACAATTTCCACTGTTTTAACAAAACAAAAAGAACTAAATCTGTTTTGAGAACAGCTGTCAAAAAAAATATTAAATGATTTTCTTGTTGTAGTCAAGTGATATTTTTTTCTAATATAGAAATGGAAAAATAAACATACAGGAAGCAAAAATGAAATCAACAAAAGTATTAGTTGTTATTAAAAAAAAAAAAAGAAAAAGAAATGTTATAGAAAAAAATCTGTTTATAATAAATGATATAAATTTAGTTTATAAACAATGTTTAAGTATTAAATAAACATTAGGCAAAAGACAGATTTTCATTTCAATTTTCACAAAACAAAAAGAACACTTGACAGAAAATTGATTAGATTATTTTTTATTTCATTTCTTTAATTATCTTATTGATACTTTGCTATAAGCTACAAATATAGACAAGGATTTTACATAATGATATTAAATTTTGTTTAGGTTTTTAAAAAATATCATATTGACCTTAACAAACTTTTGATCAGCTTGATAAAGCAAAAAAGGATAAACACATAAGAATAAATGCCTTAGTTCGGTTCTAGTTCGGATCCAGTTCAGTTCTAGTTCATTTCGGCTTAAGCTGAGGTTGAATTCTAGTTCAGTTCTAGTTCAGTTCTAGTTCAGTTCTAGTTCAGTTCTAGTTCAGTTCTAGTTCAGTTCTAGTTCAGTTCTAGTTCAGTTCTAGTTCAGTTCTAGTTCAGTTCTAGTTCAGTTCTAGTTCAGTTCTAGTTCAGTTCTAGTTCAGTTCTAGTTCAGTTCTAGTTCAGTTCTAGTTCAGTTCTAGTTCAGTTCTAGTTCAGTTCTAGTTCAGTTCTAGTTCAGTTCTAGTTCAGTTCTAGTTCAGCTCTAGTTCAGTTCTAGTTCAGTTCTAGTTCAGTTCTAGTTCAGTTCTAGTTCAGCTCTAGTTCAGTTCTAGTTCTGTTCTGGTTCTGTTCTAGTTCTGTTCTAGTTCTAGTTCTGTTCTAGTTCTGTTCTAGTTCTGTTCTAGTTCTGTTCTAGTTCTAGTTCTGTTCTAGTTCTGTTCTAGTTCTGTTCTAGTTCTGTTCTAGTTCTGTTCTAGTTCTGTTCTAGTTCTGTTCTAGTTCTGTTCTAGTTCTGTTCTAGTTCTGTTCTAGTTCTGTTCTAGTTCTGTTCTAGTTCTGTTCTAGTTCTGTTCTAGTTCTGTTCGAGTTCTGTTCTAGTTCTGTTCTAGTTCAGTTCTAGTTCAGTTCTAGTTCAGTTCTAGTTCAGTTCTAGTTCAGTTCTAGTTCAGTTCTAGTTCAGTTCTAGTTCAGCTCTAGTTCAGTTCTAGTTCAGTTCTAGTTCAGTTCTAGTTCAGTTCTAGTTCAGTTCTAGTTCAGCTCTAGTTCAGTTCTAGTTCTGTTCTAGTTCTGTTCTAGTTCTGTTCTAGTTCTGTTCTAGTTCTGTTCTAGTTCTGTTCTAGTTCTGTTCTAGTTCTGTTCTATTCTGTTCTAAGTTCTGTTCTAGTTCTAGTTATGTTCTAGTTCTGTCTAGTTCTGTTCTAGTTCTGTTCTATTTCTGTTCTAGTTCTGTTCTAGTTCTGTTCTAGTTCTGTTTCTAGTTCTAGTTCTGTTATTCTAGTTCTGTTCTAGTTCTGTTCTAGTTCTGTTCTAGTTCTGTTCTCGTTCGTTCTAGTTCTGTTCTAGTTCTGTTTCTAGTTCTGTTCTAGTTCTGTTCTAGTTCTGTTCTAGTTCTGTTCTAGTTCTGTTCTAGTTCTGTTCTAGTTATGTTCTAGTTATGTTCTAGTTCTGTTCTAGTTATGTTCTAGTCTGTTCTAGTTCTGTTCTAGTTCTGTTCTAGTTCTGTTCTAGTTCGTTATAGTTCAGTTCTAGTTCAGTTCTAGTTCAGTTCTAGTTCAGTTCTAGTTCAGTTCTCGTTCAGTTCTAGTTCAGTTCTAGTTCAGTTCTAGTTCAGTTCTAGTTCAGTTAGTTCAGTTCTAGTTCTAGTTCAGTTTCTAGTTCAGTTCTAGTTCAGTTCTAGTTCAGTTCTAGTTCAGTTCTAGTTCAGTTCTAGTTCAGTTCTAGTTCAGTTCTAGTTCAGTTCTAGTTCAGTTCTAGTTCAGTTCTAGTTCAGTTCTAGTTCAGTTCTAGTTCAGTTCTAGTTCAGTTCTAGTTCAGTTCTAGTTCAGTTCTAGTTCAGTTCTAGTTCAGTTCTAGTTCAGTTCTAGTTCAGTTCTAGTTCAGTTCTAGTTCAGTTCTAGTTCAGTTCTAGTTCAGTTCTAGTTCAGTTCTAGTTCAGTTCTAGTTCTAGTTCTAGTTCAGTTCTAGTTCAGTTCTAGTTCAGTTCTAGTTTCAGTTCTAGTTCAGTTCTTGTTCAGTTCTAGTTCAGTTCTAGTTCAGTTCTAGTTCAGTTCTAGTTCAGTTCTAGTTCAGTTCTAGTTCAGTTCTAGTTTCAGTTCTAGTTCAGTTTCTAGTTCAGTTCTAGTTCAGTTCTAGGTTCAGTTTCTAGTTCAGTTCAGTTCTAGTTCAGTTCTAGTTCAGTTCTAGTTCAGTTCTAGTTCAGTTCTAGTTCAGTTCTAATTCAGTTCTAGTTCAGTTCTAGTTCAGTTCTAGTTCAGTTCTTGTTCAGTTCTAGTTCAGTTCTAGTTCAGTTCTAGTTCAGTTCTAGTTCAGTTCTAGTTCAGTTCTAGTTCAGTTCTAGTTCAGTTCTAGTTCAGTTCTAGTTCAGTTCTAAATTTAAAAAAATGTAAAGCTTATATGTCAAAAATGAAACACTTTAACAAAAAATTACCAAAATTTGTTATTTTACGTATTGTGAATACTTTTCTTACCCTCAAAAAGTTTTCCCCTTTTATCAATTTTTTTTTAAATCATCGCGATTGTCACATGTTGTCAGATTTATAAACAAAATGAAAAATATATTTTTACAAACTTTATTTAAACAACAAAATAAACAGACATATCGCGGAGATTAGATGTGTGATGTGAGACCATATGTTAAGCTAATAAACTGAAAAACAAAAACTCAAAATATATTTTTTTTTAGATTTTAGAATATAAAGTAGACATCCAAAATGGAGCAGGGTTAAGAGTTATGATGAGAAACAAAATTTAGTAAGGTAGACTACAAAACTGTAAGATTGTGGCCCCTTAAGGTAGACTACTAATCTGTATGATTAAAAGTTAAGCAATAGATCTCTCTACAAAAATGAATAGTAATTCACAATTTTAAATATGCTTTTTGTTTTCTTATAATTTTGGGAAAAATAATTTAAAAATTCGAAAAATATTGCAAATTTATAATATTTTCAAACTTGCTTTCAGATACTTTTAGTTGTAACACTATATTAAAAAAAAAACAATTTCTTGGCATTTGCAACTTAAATACCAACATTTATGTAAAAAAAATCTACAGCATATTTCTAAGGATTTTCAATTTATTTTAATACTCTAAAAATGCTTGATATATAATTTGTTTTACATTTTCTACTCCATATAGCAAAAATAAATAAAAAATGGCAAACATTTATCAAAAAAAAAAAAAAAAAACAACAAAAATAATATACACTTAAAATTATATAACTAAAAATAAAAACTATAAAACAATTCTTTTGACTTGTTAATATTTATTTCTTTAGTAGATAACATACTCTCCCCTAAGACATTGACTGACTTGTTATTTTCTCTTTTACACCCCTCCGCTTCTCATACATTCCTTTGTTTTAAATTTATCATGATGACTGTGATTATGATGTTTTACAATTTCATGTATGTAAATATTTTACAACACACGACTGTTGCTTTTGCATGTAACACAAATAAAATGTTGTGTAACTCATACACATACGATTCAAGATTAAATGTCATTGTCACTGGTACCAGTTCCAATGACAAAAGCTACAACAGTAAAACAAATAAAAGTGAAATATATGTGTCTGTGTACAAATGTTATTTCATATAAAACAACATATTAATATCAGAGTTGTAGTAGTGTGATTGTTTATATTTTGTATAGAATACTTTTAGGTAAACTAGCAATTCCAATATTCACTTGTTTTAGATATTCATCATATGCGAATAGTCAAAGGAATTTGATTAAGGGGAGAACAACTAATGTTAATTTCAATTCTAGTTAAGTTTTAGAACAGTGTTCTAGTTCTGTTTTAGTTCTGTTCTAGTTCTGTTCTAGATCTGTTCTAGTTCTGTTCTAGTTCTGTTCTAGTTCTGTTCTAGTTCTGTTCTAGTTCTGTTCTAGTTCTGTTCTAGTTCTGTTCTAGTTCTGTTCTAGTTCTGTTCTAGTTCTGTTCTAGTTCTGTTCTAGTTCTGTTCTAGTTCTGTTCTAGTTCTGTTCTGTTCTAGTTCTGTTCTAGTTCTGTTCTAGTTCTGTTCTAGTTCTGTTCTAGTTCTGTTCTAGTTCTGTTCTGTTCTAGTTCTGTTCTAGTTCTGTTCTAGTTCTGTTCTAGTTCTGTTCTAGTTCTGTTCCAGTTCTGTTCTAGTTCTGTTCTAGTTCTGTTCTAGTTCTGTTCTAGTTCTAGTTCTGTTCTAGTTCTGTTCTAGTTCTGTTCTAGTTCTGTTCTAGTTCTGTTCTAGTTCTGTTCTAGTTCTGTTCTAGTTCTGTTCTAGTTCTGTTCTAGTTCTGTTCTAGTTCTGTTTAGTTCTGTTCTAGTTCTGTTCTAGTTCTGTTCTAGTTCTGTTCTAGTTCTGTTCTAGTTCTGTTCTAGTTCTGTTCTAGTTCTGTTCTAGTTCTGTTCTAGTTCTGTTCTAGTTCTGTTCTAGTTCTGTTCTAGTTCTGTTCTAGTTCTGTTCTGTTCTAGTTCTGTTCTAGTTCTGTTCTAGTTCTGTTCTAGTTCTGTTCTAGTTCTGTTCTAGTTCTGTTCTAGTTCTGTTCTAGTTCTGTTCTAGTTCTGTTCTAGTTCTGTTCTAGTTCTGTTCTAGTTCTGTTCTAGTTCTGTTCTAGTTCTGTTCTAGTTCTGTTCTAGTTCTGTTCTAGTTCTGTTCTAGTTCTGTTCTAGTTCTGTTCTAGTTCTGTTCTAGTTCTGTTCTAGTTCTGTTCTAGTTCTGTTCTAGTTCTGTTCTAGTTCTGTTCTAGTTCTGTTCTAGTTCTGTTCTAGTTCTGTTCTAGTTCTGTTCTAGTTCTGTTCTGTCTAGTTCTGTTCTAGTTGTTCTAGTTCTGTTCCAGTTCTGTTCTAGTTCTGTTCTAGTTCTGTTCTAGTTCTGTTCTAGTTCTATTTTAGTTCTGTTCTAGTTCTGTTTTAGTTCTGTTCTAGTTCTGTTCTAGTTCTGTTCTAGGTCTGTTCTAGTTATAATCTGTATCTCTTTTAATTCAAATTTGAGTTCTTTTATGGATGGTTCTCCGTTGCTGGACATTATTTATATTTTAAGATGTGTTTTCATGTGTCACTGAATGCTTTGACTTTGAAGCATGGAAGTTCGCCAAAAAAATATGTCAAGTATTTAACTTCCTGCTATTTTTTCATCTAATTGTATGTTAGTAATATCACTATTTTTTTTTCCTTTTTCACTACAACATTCAGTATGTTTTTTCTAAACCGAGAATCAGCATTCTCATCATCTACAATATAATAATATTTACATACCTTTCATAATATACTGGATTTTTTGTTCACTTCTCTTTAATTCTGTAGAGCTGTCTGTTTTTTAAACAAATATTTTTACATATTTGTACATACGTTCTATATGTTAGAGTGTATAAGTGTGTATATATTTTTATGATTTACTTGTATAAGTGTAATTTTTATAAGTCACTTCTCTGCTTGTATTATTGTATGTAGCTTTTTATGAAAAGATTATATTGTCTAGATTTCCACTTTTTATTGTTGTTAAATCCAATATGCCAAAAATTTATATTTATTTTTATAAAAAAACAAAAACACTTATATCTATCTGCATACGTATGTATGTGTAGTTGTTCATATACTTGTATTTATTTTACTATTACAAATACCACAAAATTTCAAAACACTTGACTTGAGAAATTGTTTTTCATATGTTTCCAACTCATATGAAGGATATGCTTGAGTACTGATATCATATAAGACAAGTACTATAATATTTTCTGTTTGTTTTTTTTTCTCCTGTTTTTAGGAAAAATGACAAATTTATTTTTGTTAGATGAATTTTATATATTATTTAAATAAATATTTTTGTTTTAGTGCTTTTCTCTAGTATAAAATTAATTTAGATAATGGTAAATTTTTGCAAAAAATAAATGATTATTATTTGCCAGAAAAGCTGTTAGGAAAATTTTAAAATAAATAAGTAAATACAGAACCTAATCAATTATATGATTAGTTTATTTTAATAAGTATAACTAGGAAAATTTCAACTGAATTTAGAAGCTTTGTCTGCTTATATTTAAAATAGTTTTTGTCTTTTTCTAGCCTTGAATAGTTCAACAAATATCTATATATTTACAATTTTCTTCCAACATGTCGATACCCCTTTAAATCGGCTATGGTTTTATTTAAAACAATTAAAACACATTCTTACAAATCTTTTCTAAAAATTTCTAAAACTATTTTCCTTTCTGTTTCATTGCAGGTATGTTCGAATTTTAAAATCTCATAAAATGTTATATGTTTTGGTAAGTTCCGTTTGAAAATAAAACCTAAATTCTTTTTGTTGGAAGCCATAATTTTTCCATTAGTACCCACAACATTTTTATCCAAACTTTCAACATCATTACACATTTTCACACAACACCCACCCAAAACACAAAAACCCACAAAAATTGTCATCATATTTTATAGATTTGGTCAGTTGTTTTGTAACCATTTTACAAGCCATTTATTTAACATGGTTTTTGTGTTATGGATGTAAACTTATTTATTTATATAAATAACACATTTAGAAATTTTATTTGTTGAATAGAAAAGCTGACCATTAAAACTAAAAACGCAAGATTTGTATCAATTGTTTGTGTAAATATATATTTCACTCTGATCATTCACTTTCATAATACAAACAATAAATACTACTACTACTGACACCCTAAAAATATGCAATGGTATGCAAATTTTGTATACTATATCACCATGTAAGAGTGCGTAATTGTGTTTATGCATAAAGAAAACTGAATGGTTGCTTCATAAATTTGGGTCATATTTTGTTTTGGTCATAAAATGTTTTTTTTTGAAAAAAGCATTTTCCAATTTTTTATCTTTTTGATGTTTTATTTTAGATTTTTTTTTTTCACAAAAAAAAAAAAACCAATCACACACACCAAAAAACAAAAAAAAAAAATACTGTATGTCAATGCAAAATCTATATGGCCATAAATCATAAACATATTTTGAATTTTGTATTGTAAACTCTCGTATGTTTGCCTAAATGTTGGTCATAAATCATAGATGGGTACCTATAGAATAGAGTAAAATATCAGCACAAATATAAAAAGTCAGAAAGAGATACAGCAGCGGGTTTCTCAAGCAAACTCAAATGAAATTAATGATTCCCTTTTGGAAAAATTGCAGGCAAAAATATGACATACATTTTTTCGAATCAAAAAGATTCGAATTCCTAAAACAGTAGTAGAAAATAAAAACACACAAATGAAATATGAAATAAGAATTAAGCCTTAAAGCTGATAACTAAATTGTGCAGAAGAAGGCAAGCAGAAAATCTTTATAAGGTTTATCGGCATGTGTAAATGTTCTACCTAAATGTAGGCAAAAAGTTTAAGATAATAAATTGCATCCTTAAGGTAGGCAACATATTGGTTGTTTTCATTACGGAACCAAAACTAAACTAGAACTCAATAAGAACTTAACTAAACAGAACTAGAACTGAACTAGAACAGAACTAGACAGAACTAGAACAGACTAGAACAGAACTAGAACAGAACTAGAACAGAACTAGAACAGAACTAGAACAGAACTAGAACAGAACTAGACAGAACTAGACGAACTAGACAGAACTAGAACAGAACTAGAACAGAACTAGAACTAACAGAACTAGACAGAACTAGAACAGAACTAGAACAGAACTAGAACAGAACTAGAACAGAACTAGAACAGAACTAGAACAGAACTAGACAGAACTAGAACAGAACTAGAACAGAACTAGAACAGAACTAGAACAGAACTAGAACAGAACTAGAACAGAACTAGAACAGAACTAGAACAGAACTAGAACAGAACTAGAACAGAACTAGAACAGAACTAGAACAGAACTAGAACAGAACTAGAACAGAACTAGAACAGAACTAGAACAGAACTAGAACAGAACTAGAACAGAACTAGAACAGAACTAGAACAGAACTAGAACAGAACTAGAACAGAACTAGAACAGAACTAGAACAGAACTAGAACAGAACTAGAACAGAACTAGAACAGAACTAGAACAGAACTAGAACAGAACTAGAACAGAACTAGAACAGAACTAGAACAGAACTAGAACAGAACTAGAACAGAACTAGAACAGAACTAGAACAGAACTAGAACAGAACTAGAACAGAACTAGAACAGAACTAGAACAGAACTAGAACAGAACTAGAACAGAACTAGAACAGAACTAGAACAGAACTAGAACAGAACTAGAACAGAACTAGAACAGAACTAGAACAGAACTAGAACAGAACTAGAACAGAACTAGAACAGAACTAGAACAGAACTAGAACAGAACTAGAACAGAACTAGAACAGAACTAGAACAGAACTAGAACAGAACTAGAACAGAACTAGAACAGAACTAGAACAGAACTAGAACAGAACTAGAACAGAACTAGAACAGAACTAGAACAGAACTAGAACAGAACTAGAACAGAACTAGAACAGAACTAGAACAGAACTAGAACAGAACTAGAACAGAACTAGAACAGAACTAGAACAGAACTAGAACAGAACTAGAACAGAACGAACAGAACTAGAACAGAACTAGCAGAACTAGAACAGAACTAGAACAGAACTAGAACAGAACTAGAACAGAACTATAACAGAACTAGAACAGAACTGGAACAGAACTGGAACAGAACTAGAACAGAACTGGAACAGAACTAGAACAGAACTAGAACTACAAGAACTAGAACAGAACTGAACAGAACTAACTAGAACTGAACTAGAACTGAACTAGAACTGAACTAGAACTGAACTAGAACTGAACTAGAACTGAACTAGAACTGAACTAGAACTGAACTAGAACTGAACTAGAACTGAACTAGAACTGAACTAGAACTGAACTAGAACTGAACTAGAACTGAACTAGAACTGAACTAGAACTGAACTAGAACTGAACTAGAACTGAACTAGAACTGAACTAGAACTGAACTAGACTAGAACTGAACTAGAACTGAACTAGAACTGAACTAGAACTGAACTAGAACTGAACTAGAACTGAACTAGAACTGAACTAGAACTGAACTAGAACTGAACTAGAACTGAACTAGAACTGAACTAGAACTGAACTAGAACTGAACTAGAACTGAACTAGAACTGAACTAGAACTGAACTAGAACTGAACTAGAACTGAACTAGAACTGAACTAGAACTGAACTAGAACTGAACTAGAACTGAACTAGAACTGAACTAGAACTGAACTAGAACTGAACTAGAACTGAACTAGAACTGAACTAGAACTGAACTAGAACTGAACTAGAACTGAACTAGAACTGAACTAGAACTAACTAGAGACAGAACTAGAACAGAACTAGAACAGAACTAGAACAGAACTAGAACAGAACTAGAACAGAACTAGAACAGAACTAGAACAGAACTAGAACAGAACTAGAACAGAACTAGAACAGAACTAGAACAGAACTAGAACAGAACTAGAACAGAACTAGAACAGAACTAGAACAGAACTAGAACAGAACTAGAACAGAACTAGAACTAGAACTAGAACAGAACTAGAACAGAACTAGAACAGAACTAGAACAGAACTAGAACTGAACTAGAACAGAACTAGAACAGAACTAGAACAGAACTAGAACAGAATTAGAACAGAACTAGAACAGAACTAGAACAGAACTAGAACAGAACTAGAACAGAACTAGAACAGAACTAGAACAGAACTAGAACAGAACTAGAACAGAACTAGAACAGAACTAGAACAGAACTAGAACAGAACTAGAACAGAACTAGAACAGAACTAGAACAGAACTAGAACAGAACTAGAACAGAACTAGAACAGAACTAGAAGTAGAACTAGAACAGAACTAGAACAAACTAGAACTAGAACAGAACTAGAACAGAACTAGAACTAGAAGTAGAACTAGAACTAGAACAGAACTAGAACAGAACTAGAACAGAACTAGAACAGAACTAGAACAGAACTAGAACAGAACTAGAACAGAACTAGAACGGAACTGGAACAAACTAGAACAGAACTAGAACAGAACTAGAACAGAACTAGAACTGAACTAGAACTGAACTAGAACTGAACTAGAACTGAACTAGAACTGATCTAGAACTGATCTAGAACTGAACTAGAGCGGAAAACTGCTTGTAGATAACATATTGTCTTTTCGCACTTATATATTTCCTTACTACTTTAATATCATCTTAAATTTTTTGAATTTACTTTTGTTATTTTTTATTACTACAAAGAAAAACATTAACTCCTTAAGAAAGCAAATTATATTGACTCCTTCCCCACATTTTAACAACACCCCTTAAATTATACTATATATGTTAATAAGTAAACAAATTTTATTTAATAACCCAGTTTATGCACACACTCTCCAATCCCAGCATATTTATTTCTTTATGATTGTGAGCCTTACAACATAAATAAAAATTATTACAGAATATCTTGAAAATGGCCACAATACATACACTGGCAAATTACCCTGTAGTTTGCATAGGCTGTATCGAAATGTAACTTGTCTCAAGATTCTAGAACTTGTCTACTGATATTAATTAGATTTCACCGTGGAGTGGGAGTTTTGGTTACAATTGTGTTTTAAAATTTGCTGGGTTTTAAATTACCTACACAGACGTATAAAACGAGCACGCAAAAACAGAAAAAAAAAACTTAATTTACACGCTTATACGTGATAACTACCTTAAACATATAAGGCTCGGCCTGTAAGAGTGTATATCCCGGCAAAGTAATGGCATAATCACAACAACCATTAAGGATTTTTTTTTTTTTTTGCTTTATTTTGGCTTATTTTTTTTGGCTCCTACTACTTTTTACCAGTTTTTTTTTTTTTTGTACACTACTGAGTATTTATAATTTCTGTATAGTATAGTTATATGTTGTGTTTGCTTTTATTTCTTTTTTTTTTTTCTTGAAACATTTGATATATTTTTGTGCAATGTCTGCATTATTACCAAACAAGTCACAATCTCAAAGGAGTAATGTGTGTAAATATACTTTACGAGACAAAGTAACAGCCAGCAGCAGCTTATAAAGGAGAAAAAAAAAAACTGAAGACAGATATTGGTACAAGACTTTAAAAAAGAAGATATTTAATAATAAGAAGATTTACTTGTTTTAAAGAAAGTAGCTCGATCTTTTCACTTTTAAATTAAAAGACATAACAGTGATATTGAATCTTCACAGATTTTGGTTGAAAATTGAAGTAGGAAGACAGTTCTGATTGCCATTCCTTACATCCATAGAGCAGAAAAGCATGAAAACGGCTGTAGTTCGGAAGTTGATGATATCGATACCTTGTCATCAGTTTTACACCAGTTTCAAACAGTTTTGTTTTCATGACAAGTCTTTCGAAGTTGGAATGAGACTAAAACACTGTTTATCACATTCAAACTGAATTTCGGTTGTAATAGCTTTATAAGTACTTTACGAAAACTATTCAATTAAAAAGAAAACAAAATCAGCTTAACCTTGAACATTACACACATGCCCCTAAAATTAGGCACTAACTTTTATAACTTAATTTCAAATATAAACTATTTCCAGCATAATACACTTTGTTAAACATTAAAAAATGTTTTTGGTATTCTCTGACACATTTTTATCTATGTGTTATACTGACGCCCCTAAAACTAGGCAATATTTTTAGCATACAATCTATTAATCTTCCTTCACCACCCCCCCCCCAGAAAAAAAACATGTTAACCTTTTTGTTTAAGGTTTTTGTTCAATTTTATTTTATGCCACATCAGCTTCGATTACAGTCAATAAAATTGTAGCCTGTCTGTCACTCTTTCTAACGAACGAACAAATAATGTATGTTTGTAGTTTTAATCACATCACATTTAAGGTTCATTAAACATTTACTAGTTTAGTATGCGTGGCAGTAACATGATGACCAACATATTTTATTGATTTAGAAAATTCAAACACAAAAAAAGACAACTTTTAGTAACAGAAAAAAAAACAAGTGTCATAAGTGATAATATAGAAAATAAACTTGACAGGAAAGACAGCAAAAAGGAAAAACAACAAATTAAAAAGGATTAAACATACAATAAAAAAGTAGAATTATTTATATCTGTGTGTGTGTGTGTTCTTTAATCCCCCCCTCACACATATTTAATACAATTTTAACTCAAATTGTTATTTATTTATCATTATTTATAGTTAACAACTATAAAGTGTTGCATATTTAAAGGCTCTTTAAGCTTTAAGTACTTTAAACATTTACAAATAATCTCTTTATTTTTAAAATAAATATTCTTGTTATTTTCATTTTACGTTTATAGTTTTTTTTTAATACTGTTTTATTACATAATTAATTATGCTATTATAACATAACTCGGTGACTTATGATACATTATAATTAATATCTACTGTTTATACTTTCTCTTTGTGTATACATTTCAACCATTAAAATAATTTAAAACACCTCTTACACCTTCACAATCAATTCCTGGGCCAAGTAAGGGCAACAAATTTAAACTTATTTTTTTTTTTCTGTAGTCTGTAGTTCTGTAGTCAGATAATTAAAATCTACCAACAAGCAGCCTTTATATAAAGAGAGCGTGAAAAAAAAACAGAAAAATATTTATGGATGACAAAAATAATACAAAATAAAATCCTAGCAGTAAATAAAATTAATACCCATTAATAAGCGTAATTGAATCTTTATAATAAATTTGCATTTATATACCTTTTACACAGGGAATAGCAATCTTTTTTTTGAACACAATTGTACGGGAATGAACCATGAACCACTAGCTATAACAATACTACAAGTATTGCTCTACAGGATGCTACTGCTGCTGCGTGCTTTAGAGTCATAACGACACCAATGTGGTTTAAACAAATACTGCGACGTTTACAATGTTGCCATTGCATAGATAAATAAATGTTGAAAAATGTAAAAAAAAAAAATACAACAAAAATAAAAATTAATAAACGCTTGGCATAAATATGTAAAAAAAGCGTGCTAGAGCAGAGATCCTGGCATTGTTTACCTACTAACTGCAGTTGGGGGCAAATTGTAAAATGGCAGTAAATCCTTAGGATTATTTAATAATTTTACCCAAAACGCACATATTTTTATGTAATAATGATTTCAACGTTGCGTTCTTTGCCAAGCAGGGAATATAGAGGAAGAGACAACATGAAAATTTATATTGCTAAGTGTTTGAGAGCAGTAATTAGTAGGGGTATTCAGGGAGGCAGCAGGGACATTTTTAAATGATTTTTTTTTTTTTTTTAATTTAAAGAAAGAATCTAGAGTTTTAGATTAATATGGGGTTTTCAGCAAAATCAATGAGTTTCTAATGACATTCGTTCGTTTTTAGTTAAAAGTTAAATATTGAGTGAAAAATCTAAATTTTAAGTAAAAATCGTTATTTTAGTGGAAAATTCGGGTTTTTACAGAAATATAGTTTTTTGTGGAAAATTCGGATTTTTACTGAAAATTTGGATTTTTAAAAAAACTTGAATTTTTAGTGAAAATTTGAATTTTTAGTGAAAATTAAAATTTTTAGTGAAAATTCGGACCTTTAGTGAAAATATGGATTTATAGTGAAAATTTGGATTATTAGTTCAAATTTGAATTTTTAGTGAAAACATGTATTTTTATGGAAAATATGGATTGTTAGTGAATATATGGATTTGAATTTTAGTTAAAACTTGAATTTTTAGTGAAAATTTGAATTTTTAGTGAAAATATGGATTTTTAGTGAAAATTTGGATTTTTGGTGAAAATTTGGATTTTTAGTGAAAACTTGGATTTTTAGTGAAAATTTAGATTTTAGTGAAAATTTAGTTTTATATTGTTAAATTGCACTGTACGTATACGTGTTAATAATTTATTGACATTAGAAATATTAAGTATACGCCTAATGTGTGAAATTGCACTGTACGTATACGTGTTAATGATTATTGGCATTACAAATATTAAGTATACGCCTAATATGGAGAAGTAAAATTTTTTGGAGAGTGAAAATTTGGATTTTGAAGAGAAATTCAGTTAGTTAGTTAGTTAGGTAGTTAGTTAGTTAGTTAGTTAGTTTGTTAGTTAGTTAGTTAGTTAGTTAGTTAGTTAGTTAGTTAGTTAGTTAGTAGTTAGTTAGTTAGTTAGTTAGTTAGTTAGTTAGTTAGTTAGTTAGTTAGTTAGTTAGTTAGTAGTTAGTTAGTTAGTTAGTTAGTTAGTTAGTTAGTTAGTTAGTTAGTTAGTTAGTTAGTTAGTTAGTTAGTTAGTTAGTTAGTTAGTAGTTAGTTAGTTAGTTAGTTAGTTAGTTAGTTAGTAGTTAGTTAGTTAGTTAGTTAGTTAGTTAGTAGTTAGTTAGTTAGTTAGTTAGTTAGTTAGTTAGTTAGTAGTTAGTTAGTTAGTTAGTTAGTAGTAGTTAGTTAGTTAGTTAGTAGTTAGTTAGTTAGTTAGTTAGTTAGTTAGTTAGTTAGTAGTTAGTTAGTTAGTTAGTTAGTTAGTTAGTTAGTTAGTTAGTTAGTTAGTTAGTTAGTTAGTTAGTAGTTAGTTAGTTAGTTAGTAGTTAGTTAGTTAGTTAGTTAGTTAGTAGTTAGTTAGTTAGTTAGTTAGTTAGTTAGTTAGTTAGTAGTTAGTTAGTTAGTTAGTTAGTTAGTTAGTTAGTTAGTTAGTTAGTTAGTTAGTTAGTTAGTTAGTTAGCCTACCAGAGGCATCTAATTTCGACGAAAGTCTGACCTCTTCACATACTCTACATTCGCCTGAATTGATTAGGCCTATTTGGTTTAGCTGACGAGAGATTGATATTTAAATTTTTTATAAAGATATTTTACTTTACCAAAATAATTTGTTTAATTTAAAACTTAATTAACATTTCTAATTATTTCATCTCTTTTATTTCTTTTCAGGTATGTTATTTTATGAATTGTTTAAAAAAATCCAAAGTTGGTAAGTGACAAATGAAATCATTTACATGAAATATAATGTTGCCTACTTAGTGGAGGCAACATGATAAAAAAAAACTATATCACATCACTGTACATTGTCGGTTTGATTGATAATTTTCGCTACTTTTTTGGCTACATAAACAATTTCAGTACAAAATGTCAGCAATTTTACTGAAAATAAACTAATTAAAACAAAAATGTTGCATATCTTCAGGCGCATTTATAGCAAAACAAAAATCACTTCAAAATAAATTTCCACAACACACTTTTCAACTCATCTGTTTTAAATTAAAAATTTCAGTTACTTAGTTTTAATAGTATAGCCTATTTTTAGGTTAATTTTATTTATTAGATCTTTATTAAACATTAAAAAAGCTATTTATTTTTACTTGATTTCGCTGTTAACAAATCAAAAATCATTTAAACAATAATCCTTAAAATCTAATTTTTTGAAAAGCTTTAAACAATAAAACAAATTTTGTATAACAAAAAAAACAACAAATACAACTGCTTTTAGCGTCATGGTAACAATTAAAGCCAATTAAACTAATCAAGCGCAACAATTTTTACTTTTTTTTTCCAAAAAAAAGGAAAATAATATAAAAGGGAAATAAAGAAAAACAACAGAACAGAAAATGCTAACAAACAGTAAATTTGTTGTGTGTGTGTTGCAAAAATATCAAAACAAAAAACAATTCAAAACTTTTGCTGTTTACATTTTTATATAAATATTACAGATTTTTTTTATGGCAAAATTTTTATGTAGCCAATAAAACACATTTTATATTAAAAACAAAAAAAATCCACCAAAACCCAAAAAAACATAAAAAATAAAACACCGAAACAAGAGGCCATAAAAATGTAGAGAGCTGTAACGGTAGTATGATGTTTTAAAAACTACACTGCAAAAAAAAAATTTAAAACATAAAAAACAACTACCAAAACAAATTTATATTTATTTAAGAGAAAACAAATAAAACAGCTACAAACATGGTCAAATGGTGTTAATTGTAAGCAATAAATTCAGAGAATTCATTCGTTATTTTTTTCTATAAAAAAAAAACTTTTTTCCTGTTTTTTTTTGGTTGGGGTATTTGTAGCTATGAAATACATTTGAAAATTTAGCTTTTTCTTCCTTGATTTTATTTGTGCTGAGGTGGCGAAGCTAGAATTATGATTTTTAAACTGAAATAAATGACGATGATGATAATAATAACAATAATTGCTCTCTTTTAGGCGGTGAACCATGATGATTATGCTTCACCCATAATGGATTTAGTATGAATTATGCAAAAAATTATACACATATTTCTAGATTTTGTCTGTGTGCGCTGTTTGGAGGGTGAAAACGTTTTGAAAATTAAATTGATTATGAAAGGAAAATTTTTGTGCTTTTTTTTGCGTTAAATTTTTATCATTATTTATTGGCATAGAATAATGTGGCAATAATTTAATTGGTAGAGGCAATTGAGGATATAATACGTACATAGTGTTGATTTACAGGCTAAATTTAATTAATATTAAAATTGTTTTGGGAAATTTTATTGATTATTGTTTTAGAAATAATCATGAGTTTAATGAAATTTAAAATATTTAATACCTGTTAATTCTAGTGAGTTCTAGTTAGTTCTAGTTCAGTCTAGTTCAGCTCTAGTTCAGTTCTGAGTTCATTCTAGTTCAGTTCTAGTTCAGTTCGAGTTCAGTTCTAGTTCGTAGTCAGTTCTAGTTCAGTTCTAGTTCCAGTTCTAGTTCAGTTCTAGTCAGTTCTAGTTCAGTTCTAGTTCAGTTCTAGTTTCAGTTCTAGTTCAGTTCTAGTTCTAGTTAAGTTCTAGTTCAATTTCTAGTTCAGTTCTAGTTCAGTTCTAGTTCAGTCTAGTTCGTTCTAGTTTCAGTTTCTAGTTCAGTTTCTAGTTCAGTTCTAGGTCAGTTCTAGTTCAGTCTAGTTCAGTTCTAGTTCAGTTCAGTTCAGTTCAGTTCTAGTTCAGTTCTAGTTCAGTTCTAGTCAGTTCTAGTTCAGTTCTAGTTCAGTTCTAGTTCAGTTCTAGTTCAGTTCTAGTTCAGTTCTAGTCAGTTCTAGTTCAGTTCTAGTTCAGTTCTAGTTCAGTTCTAGTTCAGTTCTAGTTCAGTTCTAGTTCAGTTCTAATTCAGTTCTAGTTCAGTTCTAGTTCAGTTCAAGTTCAGTTCTAGTTCAGTTCTAGTTCAGTTCTAGTTCAGTTCTAGTTCAGTTCTAGTTCAGTTCTAGTTCAGTTCTAGTTCAGTTCTAGTTCAGTTCTAGTTCAGTTCTAGTTCAGTTCTAGTTCAGTTCTAGTTCAGTTCTAGTTCAGTTCTAGTTCAGTTCTAGTTCAGTTCTAGTTCAGTTCTAGTTCAGTTCTAGTTCAGTTCTAGTTCAGTTCTAGTTCAGTTCTAGTTCAGTTCTAGTTCAGTTCTAGTTCAGTTCTAGTTCAGTTCTAGTTCAGTTCTAGTTCAGTTCTAGTTCAGTTCTAGTTCAGTTCTAGTTCAGTTCTAGTTCAGTTCTAGTTCAGTTCTAGTTCAGTTCTAGTTCAGTTCTAGTTCAGTTCTAGTTCAGTTCTAGTTCAGTTCTAGTTCAGTTCTAGTTCAGTTCTAGTTCAGTTCTAGTTCAGTTCTAGTTCAGTTCTAGTTCAGTTCTAGTTCAGTTCTAGTTCAGTTCTAGTTCAGTTCTAGTTCAGTTCTAGTTCACTTCTAGTTCAGTTCTAGTTCAGTTCTAGTTCAGTTCTAGTTCAGTTCTAGTTCAGTTCTAGTTCAGTTCTAGTTCAGTTCTAGTTCAGTTCTAGTTCAGTTCTAGTTCAGTTCTAGTTCAGTTCTAGTTCAGTTCTAGTTCAGTTCTAGTTCAGTTCTAGTTCAGTTCTAGTTCAGTTCTAGTTCAGTTCTAGTTCAGTTCTAGTTCAGTTCTAGTTCAGTTCTAGTTCAGTTCTAGTTCAGTTCTAGTTCAGTCTAGTTCAGTTCTATCAGTTCAGTTCAGTTTAGTTCAGTTCTAATTCATTTCTAGTTCAGTTCTCGTTAAGTCCTAGAAAATATTTAGTTTTTTGACATTGCGATGTTTATTGTCATTTTATTAGATTTTTTAAGTTATTGATTTAATTTTGATATTAATTTTACATTCGTGTCTTTCTTTCTTTCTTTTTTTTCTTTTGATTTCTACTATCAACATTACGTTTTGTTACGATGTTCGTGCTAAGTTTGATTTGTAATTTTTTATTTCATGTCATCACTATTTATTTGCAATCATTTTGTTTTTATAACATTTTCATGGAAGTGCAAAAATTGAAGAATTTTAAAAGTTCAAAAGACGCAGTTTTTAATAAAATTTCTTGTAATCTTAATAGATAAAACACAAATATTTATTTATAAACTCATTAATAAAGTAAAACTAAACTGAAACGTTTCCCTTCCAATTACAAAATTTCCTAAAATAGAACAATTTATTAGACATTCCTTAAATAGTATATTCTACATCCTTAGAGTATGCTCTTTTTTTGCCAAACCCCTAATACTCTTATAAATAACTGCATTTAATTGAATTTGAATTTTAATACTATTATAATTTTATTTTATAATTGAACTTATAAAATAAAATACACCTCTTAATCCCCCAAATAATATCACCTGTGCACCTCAAAGGCTACATTTGCAGCCCCTTTATGAAAATAGCAAATAATATTATTATAATTGAATATTTACTGAATTTTTACTTAAATATATAGAGACAGAGCCTAGTTTTATGCTGCACAAATAAAAAAAACTATATTCAAATTTATTTTGTAAATTTTTATCACATACAACAATAACATGTTTAGTTAATTAGAAACTTTGTTGTAATAATATTTTTGCAATGATGCTGCATTTGTTGTTGTTATAATTTTACTCGGAGTGAGAAAGTAGTGCAGTGTTTATATGCAAAATTAAATGTTTTAAATACGTGAGAGAGAGTTGGTTTTGAATTTGTGTGTGTAAGTTGTTTATGACATGCCCGTTAGGAGCCAAACAAACGAGGGTAGAATAAAGATTGTTTGGTGATAAATATTTTCTCAAAATGCTTATGATTGATTCGTGATAAAATTATCATTTTGAGAAATGATTCTCCTGTTAATGTAGAACTAATATTTATTTTAATAAATTGATATTCAATATATAACTTTTATCATCTACAATCATTCATCAACATTTCTAAATTACTTTTCTGTCTACCTCTTTCATTTACTATTTATAACAGCATACTTATAGGAGTACGTGTTCATGTTCAAGTATATGAAAATATGTATGTGCTGCTATAGTAATTACATTTTAAATAAATTGTTTTTGTTGTCTGAGCATAGTTTCAGGCTATTACTAAATGTTGTGTGCCTGTGTATATCTAAGTGTTTGTGATTTTCATGCATATAATAATAATAGAATTGCCAAAAAATGAAATAAAGTTAATTTCATTGCAATTATAATTGAATTAATTGCAATTACAAGTAGAATAGAATGGAATTGAATTGTATGCAGAATATGTAAAACAATGTTTAAATGAAATTAACAGCTTTTTTTTCTGTGGTGTGACTTAAACGAGGTAATGAGGTGGAAAGTGGGGGTTAACATACCACACAATTTTAAATCGATTGCAACTACAAAATTAATTATGAAAGAGTATGTACTAAAAAAAAATTTTATAAAATTGAGAAAAAGGCACAATTTATAATGAATTTATATAAAAAGTAATTACAATTTCTAAAGCCTACTTGAGAGTCAAAACTAGGCAATGATTGTTTTATAAACGCCTAAAAATATTTTAAAAAATTTAGCAAAAAGCATGCAATCAATAATATAATACATACATTTGAGGGCAAACATTTCTTAAAATCTAAAGCATACTTTAAAGAGGAGGAAAAAAAACAATACATACTATATGCTTTCACAACTATGCTTTAAAATTTATTAACTTAAATTATATAAAGCTTTCTTAATTAACATTCTTTAATCCCTAATCTTTTGTCTTAATTTTTCATGTCATTTAATTAAATCATTTATGCAAATTTTAAATAAATTTTTTTTTATTTTCAAATTTCATTAAAACCGTTTAATTTTTGTTTAACCTATAAGTCAACAAACCAAAAAAAACTGCAATTTCAACTACAACTTAATTAAATTTTTATTAAAAAAAAATAACAATATATTAACAAAATCTGTCACTAATGTTTTGTCATTTATAATATTTCACACAATAAACTAAATTGTTGTAATTTTTTTTTGCTTTTTTGTAATTTTATAACAAAACAAGGATAATTATAAAATATATGACAAAATCAATGAGGCATAACTTTGACATATAATGATATAAAATTTATTAAAAATTTAAGGCCAATCCACCCACACATAAACAAAATGGTTTTAGGCACAGCAAACATAAAGCTTCATTCTAGACTAATCCAGCTGTATATAGCTTGGATTGTATAATTCTCTACAGACTGGACAATAGCATAGACAACAGCTACAGACTGGACAATAGCATAGACTGATATAGTCTGGACTATTGAACTGTCTATAGTCTGGTCTATAGAACTGTCTATAGTCTGGAATATAGAACTGTTTATTGTCTGAACCATAAAACTGTCTATAGTCTGGACTATAGAACTGTCTATAGTCTGGACTATAGAACTGTCAATAGTCTGGACTATAGAACTGTCTATAGTCTGGACTATAGAACTGTCTATAGTCTGGACTATAGAAATGTCTATAGTCTGGACTATAGAACTGTCTATAGTCTGGACTATAGAACTGTCTATAGTCTGGACTATAGAACTGTCTATAGTCTGGACTATAGAACTGTCTATAGTCTGGACTATAGAACTGTCTATAGTCTGGACTATAGAACTGTCTATAGTCTGGACTATAGAAATGTCTATAGTCTGGACTATAGAACTGTCTATAGTCTGGACTATAGAACTGTCTATAGTCTGGACTATAGAACTGTCTATAGTCTGGACTATAGAACTGTCTATAGTCTGGACTATAGAACTGTCTATAGTCTGGACTATAGAACTGTCTATAGTCTGGACTATAGAACTGTCTATAGTCTAGACTATAGAACTGTCTATAGTCTGGACTATAGAACTGTCTATAGTCTGGACTATAGAACTGTCTATAGTCTGGACTATAGAACTGTCTATAGTCGAGACTATAGAACTGTCTATAGTCTGGACTATAGAACTGTCTATAGTCTGGACTATAGAACTGTCTATAGTCTAGACTATAGAACTGTCTATAGTCTGGACTATAGAACTGTCTATAGTCTGGACTATAGAACTGTCTATAGTCTGGACTATAGAACTGTCTATAGTCTGGACTATAGAACTGTCTATAGTCTGGACTATAGAACTGTCTATAGTCTGGACTATAGAACGGTCTACAGTCTGGACTATAGAACTGTCTACAGTCTGGACTATAGAACTGTCTATAGTTTGGACTATAGAACTGTCTATAGTCTGGACTATAGAACTGTCTATATTCTGGACTAAAGAACTGTCTATAATCTCGACTTTAACATTGTCCATAGTCTCAACAATAAAACTATCTATAGTCTCGACTATTGAACTCGTTGTAGTTAGACTATAGAAGTGTCTATGGTTTGGACTATAGAACTATCAAAAGTTTTCTACTTTTTTAACTGTTCTCATTTTATAACATTCTCATTTTAATTTTGATATATTTTTGTTTATTGGGTGTTATAATAAATTGATTTGTGTTGTGATAACATGTATATTTTTACACATCATTGGTTTACAAAATAAAATACATACTTACAAACAGCACTAATAAACCAAAATGTTTTAGGAATTACTAAAAAATTAATAAAAATTTAATTTTGAGAAATTAACTTTAAAAGTAATAAACCTAAAATTGTGCTAAAAAATACTTAAATTTTTAATTTTAAAACAATTATGTGAAGCACAAAGAAAAATTAAGACTATTAAAAAATGTTACATATTTAAAACCCTTGAAAGTATGCTTTAAATTTCGTAAATAGATTAAAGTATAAGGGCATTAACAGAACTGAGAAACTTTAAAATGTGTTTGATAATCTGTTAAAAAATATAATAGACAATTAACAATAGCAATATTTTTCTAAAACCATTTAAATATGGTTTTAAATTAATACAACATATTCTCTAATTAATTTTTTAATAGAAAAAGGAAACTAATTATTTAAATTCAAACAAAAAGGCCACAGTAACAAAACATTAAAAAAATATACACTAATATTCTTACCATAAAAACTAATTACATTGCATGTATGCTAAACTTTTTTCCAATGGTTAAAATTTCATTAATTCTAAAAAAATATTTATTAAAGCATACCTTTAGCTGTTGTCTATTAAATTGCTAATCATTGTTTGTATACATATTTTTTATGCATATTCAAAGTTTTTGTTATTATTTGCAATTAATTGTATACTGGCATTTCATGTTAGTGTTGTTTTTTTGTCATGAGTTGGTTTTAATAATATTAAATTTGTATTTTCTGTTTATATGTTTAAGTTGTTTTTTTGTATTTTGTAATTCTTTGTTTATATTCAGTGGTTAATTTTAATGAAATTTAATTTGACACAATAAACAGACATCAACTAACATTAAAATAATAACAGTATCAAAAACAACAACAAAATAAAGTCCAGCTGCATTATTGTTATAATTATACCAGGGAGCGCTATAGCATATAAGATAAAATGTGTTAGACTAGACAGAAACATTTACGTTTTGGTTCTAGTTCAGTTCTAGCTCAGTTCTTGCTCAGTTCTAGTTCAGTTCTAGCTCAGTTCTTGCTCAATTCTAGTTCAGTTCTAGTTCAGTTCTAGTTCAGTTCTAGTTCAGATCTAGTTCAGTTCTAGTTCAGTTCTAGTTCAGTTCTAGTTCAGTCTAGTTCTAGTTCAGTTCTTCAGTTAGTTCAGTTCTAGTTCAGTTCTAGTTCAGTTCTAGTTCAGTTCTAGTTCAGTTCTAGTTCAGTTCTAGTTCAGTTCTAGTTCAGTTCTAGTTCAGTTCTAGTTCAGTTCTAGTTCAGTTCTAGTTCAGTTCTAGTTCAGTTCTAGTTCAGTTCTAGTTCAGTTCTAGTTCAGTTCTAGTTCAGTTCTAGTTCAGTTCTAGTTCAGTTCTAGTTCAGTTCTAGTTCAGTTCTAGTTCAGTTCTAGTTCAGTTCTAGTTCAGTTCTAGTTCAGTTCTAGTTCAGTTCTAGTTCAGTTCTAGTTCAGTTCTAGTTCAGTTCTAGTTCAGTTCTAGTTCAGTTCTAGTTCAGTTCTAGTTCAGTTCTAGTTCAGTTCTAGTTCAGTTCTAGTTCAGTTCTAGTTCAGTTCTAGTTCAGTTCTAGTTCAGTTCTAGTTCAGTTCTAGTTCAGTTCTAGTTCAGTTCTAGTTCAGTTCTAGTTCGTCAGTTCTAGTTCAGTTCTAGTTCAGTTCTAGTTCAGTTCTAGTTCAGTTCTAGTCAGTTCTAGTTCAGTTCTAGTTCAGTTCTAGTTCAGTTCTAGTTCAGTTCTAAATCAGTTCTAGTTCAGTTCTAGTTCAGTTCTAAATCAGTTCTAGTTCAGTTCTATTTCAGCTCTTTGGTCATTTCTGCCACTAATCGTCCACTTATTTTAGTATTTCCTTGAAAAGCTTTTGATATTCGACCTTAATCCATTATTATCTTCTTCATTGTTCTGGCGCTGCTTAAAATGTCAATTGATAATGTGTACAGTATTTATGCCATTATTTTATTACTGATGATAATCAGCTTTAGTTTGCAGTTTTGTTTTGTTTAATTTAATTTTTTTTGGCCGCTTCTGCTGTTTGTGCTCAAAAACATTGTTGTCCATTTTTTTGTTTGTTTTATATTCATAGATAATACATAAATTACATGTCCAATAATGTATGACTTCAATGGAAATACATACATATAGCGGCTATAGCCATACTTTAAAAATACTAATTCATTAACAACAGCAGCAATAAAAAAACCTAAATAGAGTGAAAACTGGGCTGTAAAATTAAAACTGTTATAAAATACAAACGACACATTTTATAGCCAAGTCTCCTGACACCATTATAATTACAATGTATCAGGTTAAAAACATTATTGTTAACAAAAAAATATATAAATTACAATAAGCAAAAAAAGGAGAACAAAAAAAAAACAACGAACAAATTTTAAATGATGTATTATGGCAATAATCACATTTTCAAAACAAAATAAATTTTAAAATTTTCTGACAAAAAAAAGAAGCAAGAAAAAATACAGCAAAATGTAAAACATAAATTTTCAATTATAATAAATAATTTAAATGCACTGAGAGAAAAGCAATTATAAAATGCAAGCGAAATATAACACCTAAAAGTCGGCAACATAGTATGTATTATTTGAACTCCTTAAATAGTCAACAAAACATTAAATTGGTTTGTCATAAAAGCTCCTAAAAGCAAACTACAATATTTAATTAATCTCTTAAAACTATTCAATTGGCTTTAACTTTCGTTTAAATTTACATGCAGTTTTTAAGTATGTACTTACTTTCCCTTCCCTTCTCTATTTTATGTTCAACACATAATTAATTTTCTGTGTTTTATTATATATTTTAATATAATTTATATAAACGTTATTGTAATTATTTAACTTTTTTTTATTAAAACACGCATTCTATCATACTATTGTGTGTGTGTAAATATTAAATATCTGATTTGTTTTAAATGGTTAATTAGTGGTTTTTGTTTTAAATTCAATCGTAAGGTTAAATTAATTAATTATAACTTAAAATAAAAATTATTATTAATACACACAAACATACACGCATATATTTTATTGAAGTATTGAAATAATTAAATAATATTTGTGGTACAAAAGTTACAATAGGAATTTAATTTACTATCCAAAGTGTATTTTATTGTATTTAATTAAAAAAGTACAAGTGGTAATAAGTTGAAAAGTTGGGTTTAATATAGTACATAGAAAAATTAATAATAAATATACTAAAAGCAGGCAATAGGTTTTTGTGATCAAAGACAAAATTTCTTCTATACGTAATCAAAACATTTTCTATTCTGCAGCTCTAGTCTAGTTCCAGTTCAATTTAGTTCTAGTTCAGCTCTAGTTCAGTTCTAGTTCAGTTCTAGTTCAGTTCTAGTTCAGTTCTAGTTCAGTTCTAGTTCAGTTCTAGTTCAGTTCTAGTTCAGTTTTAGTTCAGTTCTAGTTCAGTTCTAGTTCAGTTCTAGTTCAGTTCTAGTTCAGTTCTAGTTCAGTTCTAGTTCAGTTCTAGTTCAGTTCTAGTTCAGTTCTAGTTCAGTTCTAGTTCAGTTCTAGTTCAGTTCTAGTTCAGTTCTACTTCAGTTCTAGTTCAGTTCTAGTTCAGTTCTAGTTCAGTTGTAGTTCAGTTCTAGTTCAGTTCTAGTTCAGTTGTAGTTCAGTTGTAGTTCAGCTCTAGTCCTCTAGTTCAGTTCTAGTTCAGTTCTAGTTCAGTCAGTTCCTTCTAGTTCAGTTCTAGTTCAGTTCTAGTCAGTTCTAGTTCAGTTCTAGTTCAGTTCTGTTCAGTTCAGTTCAGTTCTAGTTCAGGTTCTAGTTCATTCTAGTTCATTTCTAGTCAGTTCTAGTTCAGTTCTAGTTTCAGTTTCTAGTTCAGTTCTAGTTCAGTTCTAGTTCAGTTCTAGTTCAGTTCTAGTTCAGTTCTAGTTCAGTTCTAGTTCAGTTCTAGTTTCAGTTTCTAGTTCAGTTCTAGTTCAGTTCTAGTTCAGTCTGTTCAGTTCTAGTTCAGTTCTAGTTCAGTTCTAGTTCAGTTCTAGTTCAGTTCTAGTTCAGTTCTAGTTCAGTTCTAGTTCAGTTCTAGTTCAGTTCTAGTTCAAGTTCTGTTCAGTTCTAGTTCAGTTCTAGTTCAGTTCTTAGTTCAGTTCTAGTTAGTTCTAGTTCATTCTAGTTCAGTTCTAGTTTCAGTTCTAGTTCAGTCTAGTCAGTTCTAGTTCAGTTCTAGTTCAGTTCTAGTTCAGTTCTAGTTCAGTTCTAGTTCAGTTTCTAGTTCAGTTCTAGTTCAGTTCTAGTTCATTCTAGTTCAGTTCTAGTCAGTTCTAGTTCAGTTCTAGTTCATGCTAGTTCAGTTCTAGTCGTTCTAGTTCAGTTCTAGTTCAGTTCTAGTTCAGTTCTAGTTCAGTTCTAGTTCAGTTCTAGTTCAGTTCTAGTTCAGTTCTAGTTCAGTTCTAGTTCAGTTCTAGTTCAGTTCTAGTTCAGTTCTAGTTCAGTTCTAGTTCAGTTCTAGTTCAGTTCTAGTTCAGTTCTAGTTCAGTTCTAGTTCAGTTCTAGTTCAGTTCTAGTTCAGTTCTAGTTCAGTTCTAGTTCAGTTCTAGTTCAGTTCTAGTTCAGTTCTAGTTCAGTTCTAGTTCAGTTGTAGTTCAGTTGTAGTTCAGTTCTAGTTCAGTCTAGTTCAGCTTCTAGTTCAGTTCTAGTTCAGTTCTAGTTCAGTTCTAGTTCAGTTCTAGTTCAGTTCTAGTTCAGTTCTAGTTCAGTTCTAGTTCAGTTCTAGTTCAGTTCTAGTTCAGTTCTAGTTCAGTTCTAGTTCAGTTCTAGTTCAGTTCTAGTTCAGTTTCTGTTCAGTTCTAGTTCAGTTCTTGTTCAGTTCTTGTTCAGTTCTAGTTCAGTTCTAGTTCAGTTCTAGTTTCAGTTCTAGTTCAGTTCTAGTTCAGTTCTAGTTCAGTTCTAGTTCAGTTCTAGTTCAGTTCTAGTTCAGTTCTAGTTCAGTTCTAGTTCAGTTCTAGTTCAGTTCTAGTTTCATTCTAGTTCAGTTCTAGTTCAGTTCTAGTTCAGTTCTAGTTCAGTTTAGTTCAGTTCTAGTTCAGTCTAGTTCAGCTCTATTTTCTAGTTCATTCTAGTTCAGTTCTAGTTCAGTTCTAGTTCAGTTCTAGTTCAGTTCTAGTTCAGTTCTAGTTCAGTTCTAGTTCAGTTCTAGTTCAGTTCTAGTTCAGTTCTAGTTCAGTTCTAGTTCAGTTCTAGTTCAGTTCTAGTTCAGTTCTAGTTCAGTTCTAGTTCAGTTCTAGTTCAGTTCTAGTTCAGTTTAGTTCAGTTCTAGTTCAGTTCTAGTTCAGTTCTAGTTCAGTTCTAGTTCAGTTCTAGTTCAGTTCTAGTTCAGTTCTAGTTCAGTTCTAGTTCAGTTCTAGTTCAGTTCTAGTTCAGTTCTAGTTCAGTTTCTAGTTCAGTTCTAGTTCAGTTCTAGTTCAGTTCTAGTTCAGTTCTAGTTCAGTTCTAGTTCAGTTCTAGTTTCAGTTCATTCTAGTTCAGTTCTAGTTCAGTTCTAGTTCAGTTCTAGTTCAGTTCTAGTTCAGTTCTAGTTCTAGTTCAGTTCTAGTTCAGTTCTAGTTCAGTTCTAGTTTCAGTTCTAGTTCATTTCTAGTTCAGTTCTAGTTCAGTTGTAGTTCAGTTGTAGTTCAGTTCTAGTTCAGCTCTAGTTCAGCTCTAGTTCAGTTCTATTCAGTCTCTTTCAGTTCTAGTTCAGTTCTAGTTCAGTTCTAGTTCAGTTCTAGTTCAGTTTCTAGTTCAGTTCTAGTTCAGTTCTAGTTCAGTTTCTAGTTCAGTTCTAGTTCAGTTCTAGTCAGTTCAGTTCTAGTTCAGTTCTAGTTCAGTTCTAGTTCAGTTCTATTCAGTTCTAGTTCAGTTCTAGTTCAGTTCTAGTTCAGTTCTTCTAGTTCAGTTCTAGTTCAGTTCTAGTTCAGTTCTAGTTCAGTTCTAGTTCAGTTCTAGTTCAGTTCTAGTTCAGTTCTAGTTCAGTTCTAGTTCAGTTCTAGTTAGTTCTAGTTCAGTTCTAGTTCAGTTTCTAGTTCAGTTCTAGTTCAGTTCTAGTTCAGTTCTAGTTCAGTTCTAGTTCAGTTCTAGTTCAGTTCTAGTTCAGTTCTAGTTCAGTTCTAGTTCAGTTCTAGTTCAGTTCTAGTTCAGTTCTAGTTCAGTTCTAGTTCAGTTCTAGTTCAGTTCTAGTTTCTAGTTCAGTTCTAGTTCAGTTCTAGTTCAGTTCTAGTTCAGTTCTAGTTCAGTTCTAGTTCAGTTCTAGTTCAGTTCTAGTTCAGTTCTAGTTCGCTTCTAGTTTCAGTTCTAGTTCAGTTCTAGTTCAGTTCTAGTTCAGTTCTAGTTCCGTTCTAGTTCAGTTCTAGTTCAGTTCTAGTTCAGTTCTAGTTCAGTTCTAGTTCAGTTCTAGTTCAGTTCTAGTTCAGTTCTAGTTCAGTTCTAGTTCAGTTTCTAGTTCAGTTCTAGTTCAGTTCTAGTTCAGTTCTAGTTCAGTTCTAGTTCAGTTCTAGTTCAGTTCTAGTTCAGTTCTAGTTCAGTTCTAGTTCAGTTCTAGTTCAGTTCTAGTCAGTTCTAGTTCAGTTCTAGTTCAGTTCTAGTTCAGTTCTAGTCAGTTTCTAGTTCAGTTCTAGTTCAGTTCTATTCAGTTCTAGTTCAGTTCTAGTTCAGTTCTAGTTCAGTTCTAGTTCAGTTCTAGTTCAGTTCTAGTTCAGTTCTAGTTCAGTTCTAGTTCAGTTCTAGTTCAGTTCTAGTTCAGTTCTAGTTCAGTTCTAGTTCAGTTCTAGTTCAGTTCTAGTTCAGTTCTAGTTCAGTTCTAGTTCAGTTCTAGTTCAGTTCTAGTTCAGTTCTAGTTCAGTTCTAGTTCAGTTCTAGTTCAGTTCTAGTTCAGTTCTAGTTCAGTTCTAGTTCAGTTCTAGTTCAGTTCTAGTTCAGTTCTAGTTCAGTTCTAGTTCAGTTCTAGTTCAGTTCTAGTTCAGTTCTAGTTCAGTTCTAGTTCAGTTCTAGTTCAGTCTAGTTCAGTTCTAGTTCAGTTCTAGTTCAGTTCTAGTTCAGTTCTAGTTCAGTTCTAGTTCAGTTCTAGTTCAGTTCTAGTTCAGTTCTAGTTCAAGTTCAGTTCTAGTTCAGTTCTAGTTCAGTTCTAGTTCAGTTCTAGTTCAGTTGTAGTTCAGTTGTAGTTCAATTCTAGTTCAGCTCTAGTTCAGCTCTAGTTCAGTTCTAGTTCAGTTCTAGTTCAGTTCTAGTTCAGTTCTAGTTCAGTTCTAGTTCAGTTCTAGTTCAGTTCTAGTTCAGTTCTAGTTCAGTTGTAGTTCAGTTGTAGTTCAGTTCTAGTTCAGCTCTAGTTCAGTTCTAGTTCAGTTCTAGTTCAGTTCTAGTTCAGTTCTAGTTCAGTTCTAGTTCAGTTCTAGTTCAGTTCTAGTTCAGTTCTAGTTCAGTTCTAGTTCAGTTCTAGTTCAGTTCTAGTTCAGTTCTAGTTCAGTTCTAGTTCAGTTCTAGTTCAGTTCTAGTTCAGTTCTAGTTCAGTTCTAGTTCAGTTCTAGTTCAGTTCTAGTTCAGTTCTAGTTCAGTTCTAGTTCAGTTCTTGTTCAGTTCTGTTCAGTCTAGTTCAGTTCTAGTTCAGTTCTAGTTCAGTTCTAGTTTCAGTTCTAGTTCAGTTCTAGTTCAGTTCTAGTTCAGTTCTAGTTCAGTTCTAGTTCAGTTCTAGTTCAGTTCTAGTTCAGTTCTAGTTCAGTTCTAGTTCAGTTCTAGTTCAGTTCTCGTTCAGTTCTAGTTCAGTTCTAGTTCAGTTCTAGTTCAGTTTCTAGTTCAGTTCTAGTTCAGTTCTAGTTCAGTTCTAGTTCAGTTCTAGTTCAGTTCTAGTTCAGTTCTAGTTCAGTGAGTTCAGTTGTAGTTCAGTTCTAGTTCAGCTCTAGTTCAGCTCTAGTTCAGTTCTAGTTCAGTTCTAGTTCAGTTTAGTTCAGTTCTAGTTCAGTTCTAGTTCAGTTCTAGTTCAGTTCTAGTTCAGTTCTAGTTCAGTTCTAGTTCAGTTCTAGTTCAGTTCTAGTTCAGTTCTAGTTCAGTTCTAGTTCAGTTCTGTTCAGTTCTTGTTCAGTTCTAGTTCAGTTCTAGTTCAGTTCTAGTTCAGTTCTAGTTCAGTTTCTAGTTCAGTTCTAGTTCAGTTCTAGTTCAGTTCTAGTTCAGTTCTAGTTCAGTTTAGTTCAGTTCTAGTTCAGTTCTAGTTCAGTTCTAGTTCAGTCTAGTTCAGTTCTAGTTCTTCTAGTTCATTCTAGTTCAGTTCTAGTTCAGTTTAGTTCAGTTGTAGTTCAGTTGTAGTTCAGTTAGTTCAGTTCTAGTTCAGTTCTAGTTCAGTTCTAGTTCAGTTCTAGTTCAGTTCTAGTTCAGTTCTAGTTCAGTTCTAGTTCAGTTCTATCAGTTCTAGTCAGTTCTAGTTCAGTTCTAGTTCAGTTCTAGTTTCAGTTTTTTCTTTAGTTCAGTTCAGTTTTTTTTTCTAGTTCTAGTTCTAGTTCAGTTCTAGTTCAGTTCTAGTTCAGTTCTAGTTTCAGTTCTAGTTCAGTCTCTAGTTAGCAGTTCAGTTCTAGTTCAGTTCTAGTTAGTTCTAGTTCAGTTCTAGTTCAGTTCTAGTTCAGTTCTAGTTCAGTTCTAGTTCAGTTCTAGTTCAGTTCTAGTTCAGTTCTAGTTCAGTTCTAGTTCAGTTCTAGTTCATTCTAGTTCAGTTCTAGTTCAGTTCTAGTTCAGTTCTAGTTCAGTTCTAGTTCAGTTGTAGTTCAGTTTAGTTCAGTTCTAGTTCAGTTCTAGTTCAGTTAGTTCAGTTCTAGTTCAGTTCTAGTTCAGTTCTAGTTCAGTTCTAGTTCAGTTCTAGTTCAGTTCTAGTTCAGTTCTAGTTCAGTTCTAGTTCAGTTCTAGTTCAGTTCTAGTTCAGTTCTAGTTCAGTTCTAGTTCAGTTTAGTTCAGTTCTAGTTCAGTTCTAGTTCAGTTCTAGTTCAGTTCTAGTTCAGTTCTAGTTCAGTTCTAGTTCAGTTCTAGTTCAGTTCTAGTTCAGTTCTAGTTCAGTTCTAGTTCAGTTCTAGTTCGTTCAGTTCAGTTCTAGTTCAGTTCTAGTTCAGTTCTAGTTCAGTTCTAGTTCAGTTCTAGTTCAGTTCTAGTTCAGTTCTAGTTCAGTTCTAGTTCAGTTCTAGTTCAGTTCTAGTTCAGTTCTAGTTCAGTTCTAGTTCAGTCTCGTTCTAGTTCTAGTTCAGTTCTAGTTCAGTCTCAGTTCAGTTCTAGTTCAGTTCTAGTTCGTTCTAGTTCAGTTCTAGTTCAGTTCTAGTTCAGTTCTAGTTCAGTTCTAGTTCCGTTCTAGTTCAGTTTCTAGTTTCAGTTCTAGTTCAGTTCTAGTTCAGTTCTAGTTCAGTTCTAGTTTCAGTTCTAAGTTCTTCTAGTTCAGTTCTAGTTCAGTTCTAGTTCAGTTCTAGTTCAGTTCTAGTTCAGTTCTAGTTCAGTTCTAGTTCAGTTCTAGTTCAGTTTCTAGTTCAGTTCTAGTTTTCAGTTCTAGTTCAGTTCTAGTTCAGTTCTAGTTCAGTTCTAGTTCAGTTCTAATCAGTTCTAGTTCAGTTCTAGTTCAGTTCTAGTTCAGTTCTAGTTCAGTTCTAGTTCAGTTCTAGTTTCAGTTCTAGTTCAGTTCTAGTTCAGTTCTAGTTCAGTTCTAGTTCAGTTCTAGTTCAGTTCTAGTTCAGTCTAGTTCTTCTAGTTCAGTTCTAGTCAGTTCTAGTTCAGTTCTAGTTCAGTTCTAGTTCAGTTCTAGTTCAGTTCTAGTTCAGTTCTAGTTCTAGTTCAGTTCTAGTTCAGTTCTAGTTCAGTTCTAGTTCAGTTCTAGTTCAGTTCTAGTTCAGTTCTAGTTCCAGTTCTAGTTCAGTGCTAGTTCAGTTCTAGTTCAGTTCTAGTTCAGTTCTAGTTCAGTTTAGTTCAGTTCTAGTTCAGTTCTAGTTCAGTTCTAGTTCAGTTCTAGTTCAGTTCTAGTTCAGTTCTAGTTCAGTTCTAGTTCAGTTCTAGTTCAGTTCTAGTTCAGTTCTAGTTCAGTTCTAGTTCAGTTCTAGTTCAGTTCTAGTTCAGTTCTAGTTCAGTTCTAGTTCAGTTCTAGTTCAGTTTCTAGTTCAGTGTTCTGGTTTAATTCTATTACAGTTCTATTTCTATTTCCATTTTCTACTTCAGTTGCTCCCAAGTGTATCTATATTTAAACATTTGAAGTAAGTTAAACTATTTTGCATATTTACAGATTTGTATGAACAATATTCTCACATTACTTACATTTTGTTCATTTTATTAAATTTTTTCCCTAACTCTTTTTGTTTCTCCAATGAAAAATACCAAGCAAAATTGTAAATTTTTTTCAATTAATCTTCGGAGTTAGTCGGTTCTTTTCTAATATTTATTATACCTCCGTACACTATGTACTATCATGTTGCAGTTTATAACAATTTGACCTTTAGCATAAAAATATAACTTATATATAACCCTTGCACATATACTACATACACATATAGGAAATGCCAACTAAAAAATACCACACATGTGTCTGCTTCAGGAGTCTGTAGGAGTAAGAAACTGCAATTGTAGTACTGACCATTGTTAGCAAACGAAAAAAAAAGAAAAACTGTATAATTTATTTAATTTTTTGTCTATGTTGTCTTTTTGTTGTTTAGTTAAAAATTCAAAGTAATTTTTCCTAAAGCTACTACATACCAAATGTGGTTTTATGCTAAATATAAATCTTGGTATGTTTGTTTAATGGTCACTAGATGGAGAAAAAAAAAAACTTCATAGATACAGGGAAGTAAGTAAACAAAAAAGTAAATGGCGTAGAAGAAGATATAGAAAAAGGATGGACCACATTTGAAGCCATTAGTCTAGTTTTTATTATTATTTTTTTGTTTTTTTCTATTAAAAGTTTTGTATTATTTTGCTATATTTTTTTAGCCATTCATATGTTATTTTAATGTATTCTATCTGAAAATTAATTAAGTTATAAAAACACAGACATGTGAAATAGCAATGTAACAGTTAAAATGTTAAATAATTGAGAAACTCAAATAAAAAAACAAATGTTATAAGTTGACAATTAGGTATTAAAACATAAATAATGTAACAAGTTAATAACTAAACATTTAGATTTAGTTTTCTATCAAAAAGAAAAAAAAAAAACTGAAATCTATCTCCTATTTAAAATTATTCAACTTTTTGATTAAAGTTTCATTACTAATTGATCAATTGTTTAAAATTGGTTTTCAGGCGTTTATATACATATGTTTCGTTTTATTTTTCACTCTTACGAGTGCAGCAAGTGACAAAACTCATCATCATTGGTATTAATTCGAAAAATTTTATGAACCATATAATTAAAAATGATTGCAAAATGTTAAACTGTAACTTCCTCCTGCAAAAAAAGCACACGAAACAAAAACAAAATTCAACATGTTGAGTGTCATGTTTTTGTAGCATATTTACAGGCTGCATTGCAAAAGCAATATGTATTTATATAAAAAGTGTAAAAAAGAGAAATGGTGTTAAAAAAAATTTAAATTTTGTAAAATTGTAAAAAAAACAATACTTTACCACTACGGAACATTGTTGTACATATGCAGGCATTTTTTGGAGTAGAAAAGGGTGAATAAAAGTTTCATGTGAAATAAATAAAAATATGTAAATATAATAAAAAGCTGAGGTCTTAAAGACTGAAATAGAACTAAATTTGAACTCACATAGAACTGAACTAGAACTCAACTAGAAACTGAACTAGAACTGAACTAGAACCGAACTAGAACTGAACTAGAACTGAACTAGAACTGAACTAGAACTGAACTAGAACTGAACTAGAACTGAACTAGAACTGAACTGAACTAAACTGAACTAGAACTGACTAGACTGAACTAGAACTGAACTAGAACTGAACTAGAACTGAACTAGAACTGAACTAGATAACTGAACTAGAACTGAACTAGAACTGAACTAGAACTGAACTAGAACTGAACTAGAACTGACTAGAACTGAACTAGAACTGAACTATGAACTGAACTAGAACTGAACTAGAACTGAACTAGAACTGAACTAGAACTGAACTAGAACTGAACTAGAACTGAACTAGAACTGAACTAGAACTGAAACTAGAACTGAACTAGAACTGAACTAGAACTGAACTAGAACTGAACTAGAACTGAACTAGAACTGAACTAGAACTGAACTAAAACTGAACTAGAACTGAACTAGAACTGAACTAGAACTGAACTAGAACTGAACTAGAACTGAACTAGAACTGAACTAGAACTGAACTAGAACTGAACTAGAACTGACTAGAACTGAACTAGAACTGAACTAGAACTGAACTAGAACTGAACTAACTGAACTAGAACTGAACTAGAACTGAACTAGAACTGAACTAGAACTGAACTAGAACTGAACTAGAACTGAACTAGAACTGAACTAGAACTGAACTAGAACTGAACTAGAACTGAACTAGAACTGAACTAGAACTGAACTAGAACTGAACTAGAACTGAACTAGAACTGAACTAGAACTGAACTAGAACTAACTAGAACTGAACTAGAACTAAACTAGAACTGAACTAGAACTGAACTAGAACTGAACTAGAACTGAACTAGAACTGAACTAGAACTGAACTAGAACTGAACTAGAACTGAACTAGAACTGAACTAGAACTGAACTAGAACTGAACTAGAACTGAACTAGAACTGAACTAGAACTGAATTAGAACTGAGCTAGAACTGAGCTAGAACTGAGCTAGAACTGAACTAGAACTGAACTAGAACTGAACTAGAACTGAACTAGAACTGAACTAGAACTGAACTAGAACTGAACTAGAACTGAACTAGAACTGAACTAGAACTGAACTAGAACTGAACTAGAACTGAACTAGAACTGAACTAGAACTGAACTAGAACTGAACTAGAACTGAACTAGAACTGAACTAGAACTGAACTAGAACTGAACTAGAACTGAACTAGAACTGAACTAGAACTGAACTAGAACTGAACTAGAACTGAACTAGAACTGAACTAGAACTAAACTAGAACTAAACTAGAACTGAACTAGAACTGAGCTAGAACTGAGCTAGAACTGAACTAGAACTGAACTAGAACTGAACTAGAACTGAACTAGAACTGAACTAGAACTGAACTAGAACTGAACTAGAACTGAACTAGAACTGAACTAGAACTGAACTAGAACTGAACTAGAACTGAACTAGAACTGAACTAGAACTGAACTAGAACTGAACTAGAACTGAACTAGAACTGAACTAGAACTGAACTAGAACTGAACTAGAACTGAACTAGAACTGAACTAGAACTGAACTAGAACTGAACTAGAACTGAACTAGAACTGAACTAGCAACTGAACTAGAACTGAACTAGAACTGAACTAGAACTGAACTAGAACTGAACTAGAACTGAACTAGAACTGAACTAGAACTGAACTAGAACTGAACTAGAACTGAACTAGAACTGAACTAGAACTGAACTAGAACTGAACTAGAACTGAACTAGAACTGAACTAGAACTGAACTAGAACTGAACTAGATCTGAACTAGAACTGAACTAGAACTGAACTAGAACTGAACTAGAACTGAACTAGAACTGAACTAGAACTGAACTAGAACTGAACTAGAACTGAACTAGAACTGAACTAAACTGAACTAGAACTGAACTAGAACTGAACTAGAACTGAACTAGAACTGAACTAGAACTGAACTAGAACTGAACTAGAACTGAACTAGAACTGAACTAGAACTGAACTAGAAGACTGAACTAGAACTGAACTAGAACTGAACTAGAACTGAACTAGAAATGAACTAGAAACTGAACTAGAACTGAACTAGAACTGAACTAGAACTGAACTAGAACTGAACTAGAACTGAACTAGAACGAACTAGAACTGAACTAGAAAACTGAACTAGAACTGAACTAGAACTAACTAGAACTGAACTAGAACTGAACTAGATCTGAACTAGAACTAACTTGAACTTGAACTAGAACTGAACTAGAACTGAACTAGAACTGAACTAGAACTGAACTAGAACTGAACTAGAACTGAACTCGAACTGAACTAGAACTGAACTAGAACTGAACTAGAACTGAACTAGAACTGAACTAGAACTGAACTAGAACTGAACTAGAACTGAACTAGAACTGAACTAGAACTGAACTAGAACTGAACTAGAACTGAACTAGAACTGAACTAGAACTGAACTAGAACTGAACTAGAACTGAACTAGAACTGAACTAGAACTGAACTAGAACTGAACTAGAACAGAACTAGAACTGAACTAGAACTGAACTAGAACTGAACCAGAACTAAACTAGAACTGAAGTAGAACTGAACTAGACTTTAACTTAACTAGAACTGAACTAGAACTCAATTACAATTGATTTATGATGTACCCAACCAAATAAAGAACTTAGTATGTATACTTTTCAAAACCCTAGCTTGCTGCACCTCTGAAAAAATCAAACTCATACCCATATGTCTGAATAAAAAATAAAATTTGATTGCTTTTTACATGTTAACTTACAACAGCGAAAAATTTTATATTCATGCAAAAAAAACAGTAACAATACATGAAAATCTATAGTATAATTTTTGGCGTTTTTTTTAATAAAATGCAAAAAAACACATAAAGCTCGTGTTTAACAACGCATATAATAATTTTTATTATAGCTGCAATTGTTGCATGTTGCAACATAGCAAATTTGAAAAAAAAAAAAATACAAAATATATTTATAAAAAATACTCGTATACAAATAAATGTCGTTGAAACAAAAATAAAAAAATGTAAACTGAAACTTACACAAAAATCTACTGCTTTCCCCATACAAATTCATTTACCATGACTACAATTTACAATAGGTGCTTGTCTGAACTATTATCATCAACTAATTTCTTGTATGTATATTTTATTAAAAAAATTATATACATACACACATAAAAACCAACACAACAAAATTGGGTTAAATGCAAATGCTTGACATTAAATTAAATTATAATAAACAATAACATGACAAAACAGTGCTGCATACAAATAGGGGCAGGAGTTAAATATATTAAAAAATGAACATGTATGTACCATTATTTTAACAAGAGGTATTTTGTTTCACATCACACAGTGGGGCAGAATGGAAATTTTTTGGAAATAAATCTGGCATTTCTAAACGGCTGATCCGATCGGAATAAAATTTGGCGTGAGCGTAGCCAAGGAGTATTCGAGTTTAAGTTTTGAAGATGAACCCTGCAGATGCCCCAGGGACGGCGCTGTGGCGGCTCAAAGTAGGGTACCTACGACATGTAAAATTTTTAAACTCGTGCCATTTTTTTTGTTTTTCACCCAAATACAAAGATTTTTATATTTTGTCAAAGCGCTCGACGAGATCTTGAAAAAACATGCTTGGACATACTACTTATCTCTTATAATATCCGAGTTATAGGCATTTAAAAATTTAGTGATACAAAATTTACCATACCTTGGTCCGCCTTTTTTTGAATACCGGGCGTAATTTTGGACCAAATGGACTCAAATTTTTCTTGTTAGTTAGACAACAAAATTTCCAATAATATACAAAAAATTTCAGATCAATATCGTTTACAGATCCAAAAATATACGTTTTTTAATTTAAAAATTCAAAAAATTTTAGATTTTTGGCGTTTTTTTGCCAAAAATGTGTCTTAACTCTTTTATTAATAAAATAAAATTTTTATTAAGAACATATAACAATTTTATAGTTTTCTAAAAGGTATCTTTACGCAGAACGCTTTGGCGTAAAAAACTTGTCCTATTTTTTGAAAATGTTGCCACTGCGTCCTTCCGAATATGACCTATTTTTTATCAAAACTTCAACTTTGGGCGACATGTTCTAAAATCCCAAAGCTGGGATCAGAAAACTAAAAGCAGTTTTAGAAACCTCAATATGTTTTCTATTTACTCCAAAAGTATTTTCCCAGCCCTGAAAGAAATGTGGACCCTATGGGCAAAAAAGTAAAAATCCCATTTTTGGGATTTTCATTCCTATTTTTGGGAATTGCGGGATGCCCTTTGACCTTTTTAATTTTTTTTTTGCATATTCTTATTTGAAATGACAAATTTAACAAGCGTTGAAAATTTCATTGAGTTTTGTTCATAAATAAAGATTTTGTCATATATTACATATTTGTTTAATTTCTAAAACTATGATTTATATCAAAATTTTAATAGGATCGCAGATAGCTACAACAATTTAGTCCATATTTATCCCTTAATATCATTTTTTAGTTAGATATGGAAGTTCTCGACCCTTTACAAAAAATTTCAAGCCAATATCTCAATTACATTCAAAAATATGTTCATTTAAACCTGTGTCCTTTAATTTCATCTTTTTCATATTTTAGTATTAAGTATGACAGCACATATTTAAATCTTATATTTACCTATTTTTCTATTTGTTATAATTGAAAGGTTCTATTATGCTTAAATTTTCAAAAATTTATAACTATGTTTTACCTAAATTTTTTCGACAGATCATTTCGTTCTGTTTCGTTTATGATCATGTAGGTAAAAATATACAGGTAATGATAATTTCGATTCATTCACTAATAAGAAATATCAGGTTATAGTAATATAGTCCTATGGATGTCGTACATATTGCAACTATTCTTCCTAATGCATCACCAAAACGACTTAAGCGAATTGTGGAAAGTATACCAACTCCAACATCATAATCAAATTTTACTGAAGAGGAACAATAGCGCTTATGTTGGAACTGGGTCTCAGTCGAAATAAGTACCAAATATTAAGGAAAGCTCTGCATGAAAAAGGACACAATATATTACCATCATACAAGGCGATCCAGGAAAAAAAAAACAAACTATCCTACTAAATCAACAAAAAATAATGAAGAATTGAAAGAACTGAGAGCTGCGGAAAAAAGCAGAATCCAAGAAGAATTTAAAGTTCAGATGGGATTAAACATCGACAAACCACTTTCAATTTGCGGTAGTACAAATGACGGTAATACGTCGAGAAGGTTTTTTCGTGATTTTGAAATTACTTCAAAAATAACTGGAATCGACAAGGAGTTGCTTCGAAGAGTTAAAACTATTTTAATGGCACTGAATAGTAAACATAAAATTAATGAAAATCGATTTGGGGAATACACATCTGAAATTTCTAAATTACTTGTATCTCTGTATCCATAGAGGGAACTAACACCAACAGTACACAAAGTATTGTGTCATGGTCAAATAATAATTGAATCGAATATTCTTCCACTTGGAGAGTTAACAGAAGAAGCCCAGGAAGCGAGGAATCGAGATTTTAAGCATGTTCAACTATTCAGCTCAAGAAAATGCTCCAGGCAATCACAGAATGAAGATATTTTTAATAGTTTACTTCTATCTTCTGATCCTGTTCTTTCAACTATGCGAAAAAGATGGATTTGTTATGAAACTCTATCATCTCAAAACAAGGAAGATTTAAAGGACTTATATTACCTTCTGGATATGTATACCGATATGACAGATTATTTTATAGAAAATAAGTAGTGTTAGGAATTAACTATATAAGTAGGTTGTAAGAATTAATTGTATTATGTTTAAGATAAACAGTTCAAATAAAAAAAGCTATTATACTAACTGATGATATTGTATTAAATTGTGTTTTATATTTCGGTGGGCGGGAAAGGTAATTTGTGTGGGGTGATTTAGGTGTTGTTGTGCGTGGCTCATAATAAAATTATAATTTTTTTTATTTTATATACAATATTATAATAAAATAATTAACTAAATAATTTTTAAAAATTGTCCAAATATTTTATTCAACACCAAATGTATGTTCTGTCATACTTAATACTAAAATATGAAAAAGATGAAATTAAAGGACACAGGTTTAAATGAACATATTTTTGAATGTAATTGAGATATTGGCTTGAAATTTTTTGTAAAGGGTCGAGAACTTCCATATCTAACTAAAAAATGATATTATGGGATAAATATGGACTAAATTGTTGTAGCTATCTGCGATCCTATTAAAATTTTGATATAAATCATAGTTTTAGAAATTAAACAAATATGTAATATATGACAAAATCTTTATTTATGAACAAAACTCAATGAAATTTTCAACGCTTGTTAAATTTGTCATTTCAAATAAGAATATGCAAAAAAAAAAATTGAAAAGGTCAAAGGGCATCCCGCAATTCCCAAAAATAGGAATGAAAATCCCAAAAATGGGATTTTTTACTTTTTTGCCCATAGGGTCCACATTTCTTTCAGGGCTGGGAAAATACTTTTGGAGTAAATAGAAAACATATTGAGGTTTCCAAAACTGCTTTCAGTTTTCTGATCCCAGCTTTGGGATTTTAGAACATGTCGCCCAAAGTTGAAGTTTTGATAAAAAATAGGTCATATTCGGAAGTTTTTTACGCCAAAGCGTTCTGCGTAAAGATACCTTTTAGAAAACTATAAAATTGTTATATGTTCTTAATAAAAATTTTATTTTATTAATAAAAGAGTTAAGACACATTTTTGGCAAAAAAACGCCAAAAATCTAAAATTTTTTGAATTTTTAGATTAAAAAACGTATATTTTTGGATCTGTAAACAATATTGATCTGAAATTTTTGTATATTATTGGAAATTTTGTTGTCTAACTAACAAGAAAAAACTGAGTCCATTTGGTCCAAAATTACGCCCGGTATTCAAAAAAGGCGGACCAAGGTATGGTAAATTTTGTATCACTAAATTTTTAAATGCCTATAACTCGGATATTATAAGAGATAAGTAGTATGTCCAAGCATGTTTTTTCAAGATCTCGTCGAGCGCTTTCACAAAATATAAAAATCTTTGTATTTGGGTGAAAAACAAAAAAATGGCACGAGTTTAAAAATTTTACATGTCGTAGGTACCCTACTTTGAGCCGCCACAGCGCCGTCCCTGGGGCATCTGCATGGTTCATCTTCAAAACTTAAACTCGAATACTCCTTGGCTACGCTCACGCCAAATTTTATCCCGATCGGATCAGCCGTTTAGAAATGCCAGATTTATTTCCAAAAAATTTCCATTCTGCCCCACTGTGCATCATATACTAACTAATAAAGGGTTTAAATTACCCAGTAACTCCAAAACACTTATGTGAGAAAGTGTATTAAAATCACGGTGTAGGTGTTGTAGGCCACTTATAATTACTATATGGACTACAAATGATTATAGGGCTTTGGAAACTTAAAAAAAAAAATAGCTGAAAAGTATTATTTATTAAATGCTTTTAGTTAAAAATGGTGTTTTAAATATGTTTAAGTGTTTTTTGAAACACAATAGCGCAACTAACTATCAGTTAAAGTCCAATTATAAAGCACAACATTTTTATGAGGAAAAATTATATAGTTTTATTAAAATTGCAATTGAATTTTTAATGAAATAAACTTCACATTAAATATGAACGTTTTTCAATAGCTCATATCATGTTTATGTTTACAGTTCAGTTGTAGTTCAGTTCTTGTTCAGTTGTAGTTCAGTTGTAGTTCAGTTCTTGTTCAGTCCCTAGTTCAGTTCTAGTTTATTTCTAGTTAATTTCTAGTGCAGTTCTAGTTCAGTTCTGGTTCATTTCTAGTTCAGTTCTAGTTCAGTTCTAGTTCAGTTCTAGTTCAGTTCTAGTTCAGTTCTAGTTCAGTTCTAGTTCAGTTCTAGTTCAGTTCTAGTTCAGTTTCTAGTTCAGTTCTAGTTCAGTTCTAGTTCAGTTCTAGTTCAGTTCTAGTTCAGTTCTAGTTCAGTTCTAGTTCAGTTCTAGTTCAGTTCTAGTTCAGTTCTAGTTCAGTTCTAGTTCAGTTCTAGTTCAGTTCTAGTTCAGTTCTAGTTCAGTTCTAGTTCAGTTCTAGTTCAGTTCTAGTTCAGTTCTAGTTCAGTTCTAGTTCAGTTCTAGTTCAGTTCTAGTTCAGTTCTAGTTCAGTTCTAGTTCAGTTCTAGTTCAGTTCTAGTTCAGTTCTAGTTCAGTTCTAGTTCAGTTCTAGTTCAGTTCTAGTTCAGTTCTAGTTCAGTTCTAGTTCAGTTCTAGTTCAGTTCTAGTTCAGTTCTAGTTCAGTTCTAGTTCAGTTCTAGTTCAGTTCTAGTTCAGTTCTAGTTCAGTTCTAGTTCAGTTCTAGTTCAGTTCTAGTTCAGTTCTAGTTCAGTTCTAGTTCAGTTCTAGTTCAGTTCTAGTTCAGTTCTAGTTCAGTTCTAGTTCAGTTCGTTCAGTTCTAGTTCAGTTCTAGTTCATTCTAGTTCAGTCTAGTTCAGTTCTAGTTCAGTTCTAGTTCAGTTCTAGTTCAGTTCTAGTTCAGTTCTAGTTCAGTTCTAGTTCAGTTCTAGTTCAGTTCTAGTTCAGTTCTAGTTCAGTTCTAGTTCAGTTCTAGTTCAGTTCTAGTTCAGTTCTAGTTCAGTTCTAGTTCAGTTCTAGTTCAGTTCTAGTTCAGTTCTAGTTCAGTTCTAGTTCAGTTCTAGTTCAGTTCTAGTTCAGTTCTAGTTCAGTTCTAGTTCAGTTCTAGTTCAGTTCTAGTTCAGTTCTAGTTCAGTTCTAGTTCAGTTCTAGTTCAGTTCTAGTTCAGTTCTAGTTCAGTTCTAGTTCAGTTCTAGTTCAGTTCTAGTTCAGTTCTAGTTCAGTTCTAGTTCAGTTCTAGTTCAGTTCTAGTTCAGTTCTAGTTCAGTTCTAGTTCAGTTCTAGTTCAGTTCTAGTTCAGTTCTAGTTCAGTTCTAGTTCAGTTCTAGTTCAGTTCTAGTTCAGTTCTAGTTCAGTTCTAGTTCAGTTCTAGTTCAGTTCTAGTTCAGTTCTAGTTCAGCTCTAGTTCAGCTCTAGTTCAGTTCTAGTTCTGCTTTAGTTCAGTTCTATTTATGTTTAAAAATATATGAAGATGTTTTAAAAGTGTTGCCTATTTATGGACTCTTGTGAATACATATAGACACATTGAAGTACCTTTGTTGAAACAACTATTTTTGAGAAATAAAAATTATAATTTTGAAGTGTACTTAGCTGTAAAATTTTGCACTTATTTTTTTAACAATAATGAACATACCTGACTTCTGTAATTTTGTAATTAAAAACAAATGGGAAAATATTAAATTAAAGTATCAGCATAATGAAACTTTAATGTTTTATTATGTTTAATATAATTTTTAGGATTTTTCTTCGTCGACAGAAAAAATTAATTTATATTTTTTTAGTTGCCACATACCTGGAAAATATTTAAAGATTTTCACAGACTCATGAACAACATATTAACACTTATTTAAAAATATAGCAACAACAGCAATAATACTTTAAATATAAAAATGAGTAAGTAAATGAGTGAAGGTATTTGAGTAAAGGTGTGTGCCAGAAAGTGAGAGAGAATGCATTGTTATATTTTGTTACTGTAATAGTTCAAGTTTTTAATTTTTGTTATTGCAATTAAGTTCTGCCGTAGAAAAAATGAGTTTCCATTAAAAATGCCCTAGAGTCATGACACACACTTACTTTGTACACACACAGGTGGTGTAAGGGTATGTGTTTAACACATACATACATATGAGTACTTCCCCTTTTTCAGCAAACATATTTAGTTTTACAGTGGATGATAAAACAGTTAAACCTATTTTTAAAAAAGCCTTTTTCCGTTTGAACATTTACAAAGAAAATAGAAACTTGGAGCATTTTGAAATGGAAGTATTTTCATAAAATTTGTATAGTTTTTCACTCAGTTTTTGCTTTTAGTGTATATTTTTTACACATTTAATAGATATGGCTAAAAGTATGAAATGTTATATTTTTTTCTGTTGTTGTCATTACTGCGAAAGTAACAATCCACTGTCAGTATATGGTTTCATTTAACGTTGCCATGGATGATTTTTAGACATTAAAGCTAGAAAATAGCGAAGTATTCCAGTACTTAGTGCTGCTCTTCCTCATGTGCATTAAGGGGACAACACATTTGTGTTAATATCAGTTTTTACTACTATAGCCGCCTGAGTGTATGCTATACTTTTATTTTTTCTGTTTATTTTTTGGTTGTTTATGATAGCTGCCAGTGTTGAAATGCTTGGTTTGTTATATTGTCTGTTTTGTTTTCCGTTTCCTGTTATTCTTTTTTGTTTTTGTTTAATTTTTACTTCACATCACTTGCACGTTAATGTGTGGATGTGTGTTTTGTTTTGCTGTTAAATATCAAGGTAAACTCTTTACACACTTGCATAAATACAGAGGAACATACATATGCATAAGAGTGTAAGTTTGTGTAACACACATCCTTTACTTTCTTTAATGTAAAGTCTGTGTTGTACATGTGTATATATATATAATTCAAAAGAATTTAATGTCAGCTACATACATTAAAATTTATTTAATTTTGTACCTATGTATATAATACGCGGTATGTGTTACAATTTTAGTGGCATGAAATGTTCAGAAAAATATTCTACCATGAATGTATTACTCCACAAAATTCTCCTACAACTGGCGTACATGTTAACCGTCAGTAAAAGTTATTTTTGTATTTTTATTTTATGATCTTTTAGCCAAATAAAAGATGTATGTACTTTAGAGTACTTTATTTCTTATATGTTAAGCTAGTAAGTGAAGTTATTACAAAAAATGCTTAATTACTGCTCAAAAATATTTTTTCAGCTGAATTATTTTTTGTTCTAGAAAACAAGTTAGTCACGAAAATAATTTAATAATTTGGATGCAAACTTTTTACAAAATTAAAATTTTAAATTGATACAACATGGAACTCTAAATTAGAACTGAACAGACAGAAGTGATCTAAAACTGAACTGAACTGAACTTGAACTAGAACTAACTAGCTAGAACTGAACTAGAACTAGAACTGAACTAGAACTGAACTAGAACTGAACTAGAACTGAACTAGAACTGAACTAGAACTAAACTAGAACTGAACTAGAACTAGAACTGAACTAGAACTGAACTAGAACTGAACTAGAAACTGAACTAGAACTGAACTAGAACTGAACTAGAACTGAACTAGAACTGAACTAGAACTGAACTAGAACTGAACTAGAACTGAACTAGAAACTGAACTAGAACTGAACTAGAACTGAACTAGAACTGAACTAGAACTGAACTAGAAACTGAACTAGAACTGAACTAGAACTGAACTAGAACTGACTAGAACTGAACTAGAAATGAACTAGAACTGAACTAGAACTGAACTAGAACTGAACTAGAACTGAACTAGACTGAACTAGAACTGAACTAGAACGGAACTAGAACTGAACTAGAACTGAACTAGAACTGAACTAGAACTGAACTAGAACTGAACTAGAACTGAACTAGAACTGAAACTAGAACTGAACTAGAACTGAACTAGAACTGAACTAGAACTGAACTAGAACTGACTAGAACTGAACAGAACTGAACTAGAACTGAACTAGAACTGAACTAGAACTGAACTAGAACTGAACTAGAACTGAACTAGACTGAACTAGAACTGAACTAGAACTGAACTAGAACTGAACTAGAACTGAACTAGAACTGAACTAGAACTGAACTAGAACTGAACTAGAACTGAACTAGAACTGAACTAGAACTGAACTAGAACTGAACTAGAACTGACTAGAACTGAACTAGAACTGAACTAGAACTGAACTAGAACTGAACTAGAACTGAAGCAGAACTGAACTAGAACTGAACTAGAACTGAACTAGAACTGAACTAGAACTGAACTAGAACTGAACTAGAACTGAACTAGAACTGAACTAGAACTGAACTAGAACTGAACTAGAACTGAACTAGAACTGAACTAGAACTGAACTAGAACTGAACTAGAACTGAACTAGAACTGAACTAGAACTGAACTAGAACTGAACTAGAACTGAACTAGAACTGAACTAGAACTGAACTAGAACTGAACTAGAACTGAACTAGAACTGAACTAGAACTGAACTAGAACTGAACTAGAACTGAACTAGAACTGAACTAGAACTGAACTAGAACTGAACTAGAACTGAACTAGAACTGAACTAGAACTGAACTAGAACTGAACTAGAACTGAACTAGAACTGAACTAGAACTGAACTAGAACTGAACTAGAACTGAACTAGAACTGAACTAGAACTGAACTAGAACTGAACTAGAACTGAACTAGAACTGAACTAGAACTGAACTAGAACTGAACTAGAACTGACTAGAACTGACTAGACTGAACTAGAACTGAAGTAGAACTGAACTAGAACTGAACTAGAACTGAACTAGAACTGAATTAGAACTGAATTAGAACTGAACTAGAACTGAACTAGAACGAACTAGAACTAGAACTGAACTAGAACTCAACTAGAACTCAACTAGAACTGAACTAGAACTCAACTAGAACTGAACTAGAACTGAACTAGAACTGAACTAGAACTGAACTAGAACCGAACTAGAACTGAACTAGAACTGAACTAGAACTGAACTAGAACTGAACTAGAACTGAACTAGAACTGAACTAGAACTGAACTAGAACTGAACTAGAACTGAACTAGAACTGAACTAGAACTGAACTAGAACTGAACTAGAACTGAACTAGAACTAGAACTGAACTAGAGCTGAACTAGAACTGAACTAGAACTGAACTAGAACTGAACTAGAACTGAACTAGAACTGAAATAGAAACAAACCAGAACTGAACTAGAACTTGATTTGCAATAGAACTGAACTTTAAATCTCTGCTCAGTAATGTTTGTGCAGCCAAAAGAATGTTGCCTATTTTTAGGCTTAATTTTTGACATTTCATATATTTTTCAACCAAAGCCTCGCCAAAAAAAGTTTGTTTTTTTTAGTTGCCTTTACACATTCACTAATGCACATTTCCTGTTATTCTAATAAAATTTCAGTAATTTACAATGAGCTTTTACTAGATTTACAAAAATAGTAAAAAGCAGTAAGCTCAGAGTCATACACATTCCAATTATTTTAAATTAAAGCCTATTTAAAACATTAACTAACTAATACTAACTAATTTACTGTCAATTAACACATGAGTTAAATTTAAATATTTAGACATGACGATGATAACTAACCAAATAACATAGGCGGTAATAAAAAATTAAAAGCCATGTTAAACAATAAATGTTTTCTCATTTATTTATTTTTTTTTTTTTTTGTGTTTGTGGAGCAAAACCAAATTTTAATTTCTAATGCAGTAAAGCAGACAGAAATTAAAGAGAAAATAAATGGTAGTGAAGAGAAAAGTGTGCACATACAAATGCTGCTATAAAAGGATTTCATTAAATGCCAGTGAGTGTGTTGGTGTTAAGGGAAATGTTTTTATGTTTCCTCTAATGAAACACACCAATAAAAACATACATACATATCTATATTTCCACACATGCACGCATTAAATAAACACACACATACATACTTTGAATAATCTGATGCATGTACTTGTTTAGCAAATACTCATGAGCAAAATGTTTCCGAAATGTTTTAAATGTGACAAAAATTAAATTGTTTTGTATTTAAATGAAACAAGTAGCACAAAAATATCAACACAAAAATTTAAACCAAAAGTTCCCAAATGGTGGTCTGTTGACTGCAGGGAGTTAATTAAGAGGTCCGAAAAATGGAAGATAACCGGACTGAGAAGACATAGGCGCACTTTTGTTAATAATGACGCAAAACACAGTGGGAACTTCTGATCGTAACGGTATGTCAAATATAAATGCAAGTAGACAGAGTTATTTTAAAATTTAAATTGAATTGACATTATATTGATGTAGCAGGATGCGAGGGTGATAATAAAGAACCACAACCCAATATCCCAATTAGAACCGATTTTGATTCAAACAAAATTAAAAATTTATTAAACAAAGGGCAGGAAAGAGCTTTATTAAGAAAAGCTTTTAAAAATAATCATTTAAAATAAATTCTGGTTTGTAACAACTTTTGTTGCTTCCTACCTTTGTAACTAATATAGTTTAAGCTACAACTTCTGCTGTCCTTTTGCAATTGCTTTTATATTGTTTATGTGTTCTTTTGTTATGTAAATATGTATGTATGTATATGTGAACAAATACATATGGCTGGTTGGCTGCCTGGTTGGTTGGGTTTTGATGGTTGATTGTTTATTATGGTGTGAATATGATTTTCAACTTGTTTTGTGTATAAAAGTTTATTATAAAACCAACACCACCAACGCCAACATCAAAACACCACACGCACACTTTAACACCCAATAAGTACATTCAAGCACACAGCATGTAATCATCAGCATCATACGGACCACACTAAGAGTCAATGATGACTATATAGTCTGTCCTTCTAGTGCTTTATATATACATACATATATTTAAAACAAAAACAAAATTATATAAAAATTACACACAAATATAAAAAATTTAACTACAACATGTTGTTTAATATAGACAAACAACAAAAAAATACTACAACAAAACAGTAACAGCAAGAAATTAAGTTTGAAAAAACAGCAATTCACACTTGATTTTTGATACTTCCTCTGAACGACAGACAACAACAAACGTACATGTGTACATACATGCCTACACACCTCAACATTCTTCTGTATGTATAAATAAACCTACTGTTGTATTTATGTATGTATGTATATGTATGTATATATGAATGTAAAAAAAGCCAAACCCATTTATCTTTAACATTATTACTATGGCCTACTGTTAGAGCTGCTACTGCTGTTGTTAAAATAGCAACAACAAACGGCTTCTGATCGTGGTTTGTATAGCTGTTGCCCTTCATCTTTATTTTCCTCTGTAGTATCGGGGTTTAAATGGAAGACCACATGCATTTCAATTAACTGTACGCATACCAAGTTCGCACAAATAAACAAAAACATTTTCATACATATAAACAACAAATATGTATGAATAAATAACAGTGGAATACAGAAGTTTTCACACACCCCAATATAAATTAAATCTAACCTAAAATAAAACTACACAAGGAACTGAAGTAGAATCTAAAATATAATTTAATCAAGAATTTGACTCACATTAGAAATCTGAATCCGAACTGAACTAGAACTGAACTAGAACTGAACTAGAACTGAACTAGAACTGAACTAGAACTGAACTAGAACTGAACTAGAACTGAACTAGAACTGAACTAGAACTGAACTAGAACTGAACTAGAACTGAACTAGAACTGAACTAGAACTGAACTAGAACTGAACTAGAACTGAACTAGAACTGAACTAGAACTGAACTAGAACTGAACTAGAACTGAACTAGAACTGAACTAGAACTGAACTAGAACTGAACTAGAACTGAACTAGAACTGAACTAGAACTGAACTAGAACTGAACTAGAACTGAACTAGAACTGAACTAGAACTGAACTAGAACTGAACTAGAACTGAACTAGAACTGAACTAGAACTGAACTAGAACTGAACTAGAACTGAACTAGAACTGAACTAGAACTGAACTAGAACTGAACTAGAACTGAACTAGAACTAGAACTGAACTAGAACTGAACTAGAACTGAACTAGAACTGAACTAGAACTGAACTAGAACTGAACTAGAAACTGAACTAGAACTGAACTAGAACTGAACTAGAACTGAACTAGAACTGAACTAGAACTGAACTAGAACTGAACTGAACTAGAACTGAACTAGAACTGAACTAGAACTGAACTAGAACTGAACTAGAACTGAACTAGAACTGAACTAGAACTGAACTAGAACTGAACTAGAACTGAACTAGAACTGAACTAGAACTGACTAGAACTGAACTAGAACTGACTAGAACTGAACTAGAACTGAACTAGAACTGAACTAGAACTGAACTAGAACTGAACTAAAACTGAACTAGAACTGAACTAGAACTAAACTAGAACTGAACTACTAACAAGTTATAACTGTAAATTAAATTTTATCTTCAACTATTGATTTTAAAATGTGTTTTATATTCCAAGTAGATATTAATACTAATTCCTATACATATGTATGTGTAAGCTTTTTCAACGTCATCACATTGCCACACCATGTCATGCCACATACACCAAACCGAACAGAGTCAACTCACCCAACGGTATGTCTCGCCGTCAGTCATTTACATACGTTAGACTGACAATCAGACCAATGATGTTCAACCAGTTAGTAAAGTAAACCAACATACTAACCGAAATACCACTCTATCACTTTGTTTATGATGCGTATGTACGGTTTTTATTATTTTTTTCCCGTTTACACATTTTCAAACGGCTTCCGGCTAAAAATAAAACATTTTTACTAGGTGCGTTTCTGGCATTTGCTTTTTTGCTTGAGTTCCAAGTAACAGTAATAATATACGACAGACAAGCAAGATATGAACAATATGTGGATAAAATGTATTTTCAGTTTCAGTAGTGTTTTTATATTCCTACGAAATTAAACTTTTTTAACGAAGATAAAATGCTTATTTAACTTTAGGCATATGTAAGGCGTATAATAATTGTTTTGCATTTAGTTCCAAATTTAAAAAGAAATTGATGTAATCTTATGAAATTTTTAAGTATAAGTAAAAAAAAAGTAAAATGTTAAATTATATTTTATGTAATTTAATACATATGTTAAAGCAAAAAAGACCCCAACGGTGATTTAGGGTTAAGCAAAACATGCACTTCATTACGCGGCCTTTTTCTAGTCTAACATTATAACAGTATATTTTTGCATTTTCAGCACTTCCTACAGCAAATACAAATACATTTTCACTGAGCTCTATTGTGTATTTATTTTAGTATTTCACCATGCAGGATACAAGAATACATACACATAATAACTCCTAGTTGTGAAACAAAAAACAAAATATCAGTCTCACTTCACCTTGTGGCAATAGTGTAAAATTGAAAAATTGCAATAAAACAATAAGAAAAACAACAAGAACAACAACTATTAAAACTTTCAGGAAAAATAAAACATACACTAAAAAGATAAACATAATTTTTACAAGCAATTTCATATTGTTGTTTTTCTTTCTTTATTTGCATATACATACATAGCACATAGCACAGATACATACATAGAACACAACACTTATTTACGGCATAAATATTGTAGCACCTGTTTAGCCTGAAACTTATGCTTTAATATTTACGGTTTATCATCATCACTTGCATCAGCAATACCTCTACCATCAGCAACCGCTATCACCACCCATACAGCCACAATTTTAACCAAAATTTTTCTCTCATCATTTTTGATGGCATTGGAGGTAATGGAAATTGAATAAAATTCATTGAATATTCTATTATAGTATATTTGTTGCTGATTTTTGTTTTTGTTCGACGGCTAGTGTTAAAACGTAAACAAATTTTATATATTCGTTTAAAATGTTAAAAATATATTCCATGAAATTGTTAATATTTATTGAATTTTTTTTTGGAAATATTGGTGAATAATTTAGTTGTTTTATGTGCTTTTTTGTTTGAATATGGAAAAACGGTTAAATAAAGTTTGAAATAATAGAGAGAAATACTATTTAATATAAAACAGTATTTTAAGTTCAGATCCAGTTCAGTTCTAGTTCGGTTCTAGTTCAGTATTAGTTCAGTTCTAGTTCTGTTCTACTTCTCTACTATTTCTGTTCTAGTTCTGTTCTAGTTCTGTTCTAGTTCTGTTCTAGTTCTGTTCTAGTTCTGTTCTAGTTCTGTTCTAGTTCTGTTCTAGTTCTGTTCTAGTTCTGTTCTAGCTCTGTTCTAGTTCTGTTTAGTTCTGTTCTAGTTCTGTTCTAGTTCTGTTCTAGTTCTGTTCTAGTTCTGTTCTAGTTCTGTTCTAGTTCTGTTCTAGTTCTGTTCTAGTTCTGTTCTAGTTCTGTCTAGTTCTGTTCTAGTTCTGTTCTGTTCTGTTCTGTTCTAGTTCTGTTCTCTGTTCTAGTCTGTTCTAGTTTCTGTTCTAGTTCTGTTCTAGTTCTGTTCTAGTTCTGTTCTAGTTCTGTTCTAGTTCTGTTCTAGTTCTGTTCTAGTTCTGTTCTAGTTCTGTTCTAGTTCTGTTCTAGTTCTGTTCTAGTTCTGTTCTAGTTCTGTTCTAGTTCTGTTCTAGTTCTGTTCTAGTTCTGTTCTAGTTCTAGTTCTGTTCAAGTTCTGTTCTAGTTCTATTATAGTTCTGTTATAGTTCTGTTCTGGTTCTGTTCTAGTTCTGTTCTAGTTCTGTTCTAGTTCTGTTCTAGTTCTGTTCTAGTTAGTTCTAGTTCTGTTCTAGTTCTGTTCTGTTCTAGTTCTGTTCTAGTTCTGTTCTAGTTCTGTTCTAGTTCTGTTCTAGTTCTGTTCTAGTTCTGTTCTAGTTCTGTTCTAGTTCTGTTCTAGTTCTGTTCTAGTTCTGTTCTAGTTCTGTTCTAGTTCGGTTCTAGTTCTGTTCTAGTTCTGTTCTAGTTCTGTTCTAGTTCTGTTCTAGTTCTGTTCTAGTTCTGTTCTAGTTCTGTTCTAGTTCTGTTCTAGTTCTGTTCTAGTTCTGTTCTAGTTCTGTTCTAGTTCTGTTCTAGTTCTAGTTCTGTTCAAGTTCTGTTCTAGTTCTATTATAGTTCTGTTATAGTTCTGTTCTGGTTCTGTGCTAGTTTTGTTCTAGTTCTGTTCTAGTTCTGTTCTAGTTCTGTTCTAGTTCTGTTCTAGTTCTGTTCTAGTTCTGTTCTAGTTCTGTTCTAGTTCTGTTCTAGTTCTGTTCTAGTTCTAGTTCTGTTCTAGTCTAGTTCTGTTCTAGTTCTGTTCTAGTCTGTTCTAGTTCTGTTCTAGTTCTGTTCTAGTTCTGTTCTAGTTCTGTTCTAGTTCTGTTCTAGTTATTTTCTAGTTCTGTTCTATTTCCTTTTTATTGTGTAATAATTAGTCTGAAAGGCTTCTGTTGCTGTTCTTTGTACTCAAGCGTTTCTTTAAAACCATTTCTAGAAAAACCTTATGTTGTAGCAGCAACAATCCTCCTTTAAATATGCAACAATTTCTTCTACATTTCCAAACGCCTTACTGTTTAACACAATTATTCTTCTTAACTAATAGTCTCATCAAAGAGGAAAAAATCTAAATAATATTAAAGAAATTTATTACTTTCCTACACTTGCCAAACCTTAGCCATTTAACCCCCTAACCCTTAAAAATCTAACCCATTTGTAATATTACAACATAATGTTGATAAACTATTGACTCACATAATTGTGGCTATCAATAAAAATTAGTTTTTTTCGTATTTGTATTTAGAAAAGAACCTAAAATAAATAGAAAAATATCTAACAAAATGCTTGAAATAAAACTAATTGAATTTCAAACACGCCATAAATATTTTATATAACGCAAAATTGTGTAAAAGCTTTACATGAAAAACACATCGAAACACTCAAGCCTAAAAGCCTGCTATCATATTTTATGTATTTTTATTTGATATATTACATACAACATTTTATAATTTTCAAATAAAGTTACAACATTTGTAACTTGTTTAGAAAATATTACTAGTAATTTATTTAGTAATATTCTGTTTAACAGAAAATATAAATGTTATTTATTTGTAATTTAGTTTTTAGTTATTTATACATATAGTTGACCAAAAAACCCATTATGATGGAATATTTATATTAATTTTACAATAAAATTATAGTTGAAAGAGTGGTGAACAATTTTAGAAAAAGTTTTATAGAGTTTCAGTTAATAAACAATTTAAAGGATAATAAAATGTTTTGCTGGTTAACTGCAGTTGCTGGTATTGTAATAAAATGTATTATTAAAATTAGTTACAAATTGGGCAAACATATTAGTTGGCTAATAGATGTTTATCATATTTAATTTTGGTTTATTTACAAAATATTTACAAATAATTTTTCACAGCAATATATATATGTAATTATAAATTACAGAAGTCAGATTGGCAATTTTATAATTTTATGCACAAATCATTTTAAATTTTTTACAAATTTAAAACTTTAAAAAAATGTTTTTCAAGCTAGAAAACTCTCAGAACTCTCTGAATGTTTCACCAACATTTGCCAACAAGCCACAATTATCTTTCGAAAACACTGATTTAAAAATTTGTCCCAAAAAGTGCCTGTTATTGCACCTATTCATCTGACTGCAAAAAATGTCCCACCTCATCTTTAATTAATGCAATTAGGTGTATTTAACTTTCCATTTTATAGCATCAAAAACCAATTCTTTTCTTTTTCATTTCTGATTGTTATCATTTTCCTTTTTGGAAAAACGTTTAGGCTGCAAGTGCAAAAATACTGAATATACTATAGAGACCAGTTCCCTTCTCTATTGAAAAATCTCTTGCATAACATCTCTTGAGGCTTAATAACTTCAATGTAAGACCAATTACTTCACATAAACTAACAATTTGGCTTTCTATAGAATGTAAAACGGCAAATAACTAGTAAATGTGCGGTTGGAATTGGACAATTTTAATGTATTTTACAAGGAAACCCTCAATAACACAATATTTCTGTATTTCTCTAACATCCTCTTGTTACATACATACAATCGTAAATATACACATATACAGATGCATTTATAGACGCACATACAAAAACAATCATTTTTGGTATGCATTGAACATAACATTATTGCATTCGTGTTGCTGTAGATGTGTATTTATATTACATTTACTAAATACACATACATACACACATCAAATACACTTTATGCAATTGCTAAAACACAATGAAATGCAAATACATACACAATCACAAACTCACCCACATTCGCTCACACGCACTAAAACCTCATCGTTCTCTTTCTTTAGACCTCTCGATTTAACCAAGGCTATGCGTTAAAGAATAACCCAACAAACTAACTAACCAGAAATAGGGTAATTAGTACTAAACTAGAACTGAACTGGAACTGAAGTAGAAATGAACTAAAAACGAAATAGAACTGAGCTAAACTAGAACTGAACTAAAAACGAAATAGAACTGAGCTAAACTAGAACTGAACTAGAACTGAACTAGAACTGAACTAGAACTGAACTAGAACTGAACTAGAACTGAACTAGAACTGAACTAACTAGACTGAACTAGAACTGAACTAGAACTGAACTAGAACTGAACTAGAACTGCACTGAACTAAACGAACTGAACTAGAAACTGAACTAGAACTGAACTAGAACTGACTAGAACTGAACTATAACTGAACTATAACTGACCTAGAACTGACCTAGAACTGAACTAGAACTGAACTAGAACTGAGACTAGAAACAACTAGAACGGAACTAAAACTGAACTGAACTAGAACTGAACTAGAACTGAACTAGAACTGAACTAGAACTGAACTAGAACTGAACTAGAACTGAACTAGAACTGAACTAGAACTGAACTAGAACTGAACTAGATGAACTAGAACTGAACTAGAACTGAACTAGAACTGAACTAGAACTGAACTAGAACTGAACTAGAACTGAACTAGAACTGAACTAGAACTGAACTAGAACTGAACTAGAACTGAACTAGAACTGAACTAGAACTGAACTAGAACTGAACTAGAACTGAACTAGAACTGAACTAGAACTGAACTAGAACTGAACTAGAACTGAACTAGAACTGAACTAGAACTGAACTAGAACTGAACTAGAACTGAACTAGAACTGAACTAGAACTGAACTAGAACTGAACTAGAACTAAACTAGAACTGAACTAGAACTGAACTAGAACTGAACTAGAACTGAACTAGAACTGAACTAGAACTGAACTAGAACCGAACTGGAACTGAACTAGAACTGAACTAGAACTGAACTAGAACTGAACTAGAACTGAACTAGAACTGAACTAGAACTGAACTAGAACTGAACTCGAACTGACCTAGAACTGAACTAGAACTGAACTAGAACTGAACTAGAACTGAACTAGAACTGAACTAGAACTGAACTAGAACTGAACTAGAACTGAACTAGAACTGAACTAGAACTGAACTAGAACTGAACTAGAACTGAACTAGAACTGAACTAGAACTGAACTAGAACTGAACTAGAACTAAACTAGACCTGAACTAGAACTGAACTGGAACTAAACTAGATCTGAACTAGAACTGTACAAAACCTTAAGTAAATCTCTTAACGTATGAAGATATCAAATATTTGCTGGTTGATTTGTGTATATTACCAACAAAGTACAAACAGTTTTCTCGAACGATTTCGAATAGATGTATTTTAAATTAGTATTAAATTTTCTATATGTAGCCAATTCTGTTGAGCTCTACAATTAAGATGTTTCAGATATACATAGGTTGTGTTTGACAATTAAGATTTTAATTTAAGCAAATTTTTGTTGTCGCCAGGTCTAGAAAAACGAAAAAGATGGACTCTTGGAGCCTCCAGAACCCTAAGTCCGTTATATGCGTTATAAAATATTTCCATGCTAATCTTTAAAATTACCATCATGAATCTAGGACTTTAAAAATCTACATTTCTAAACTTTACCAATATTTAAACTCCTTGTTTTTCATGTTTTCTTTTTCCTGATGACGCGTAATTTTTATTTTGTAACATGAAATTGATGTTGCAGTAGCTAACTGCAACTGCTACAACTTGGTTCTTCTTGTTGTTGTTCAACATGTTTACTTTGACAAAAGTGTCATGGCCTGGTGGTTGTGGTTCTTTTGCACTACGGTTAATTTCACGACCAGCATCATTCACAACATTCACTGGTACAAGAACAACAAGTTGCCATACGTATGTACATATAAACCTTCATATTGACTGCCAATTTTAAACATCCATCATTAGAACTCGTTACATTTTAGCTGTTATTTACAGAGGTTATTGTGTGTTTTATAATGTGCATTTCCTCCCACTACATACTTACATACATACATACATACATCCTTCCTTTCGTTGGTACAGCTACATTATCGTCTGCCTGCAGTGCGTTCGTTAGTTGCCTACTTGCCACAGCAACAATCAAAAGTTTTCATTGCAAGTGACCGAATTTTGTTGTAACTGCTGTTGTTGTTTCTGTTGAGACATGGACAATTTGAGCTTGGTAATGGAAATTACTTGATGTAGACCATGTGTTACTCGTTTTTTTTTTGCGTTGTATTATGGCGATATCTTTTAAAAGCATAAAATGGTTATGAGTGCAGTAGGATGGTGTTATCATCATACAGCCAATACTACGAATGTTGCTACTCCATTATATATAGCATGCAATATTATGGTCTAGATATTGGTAGAAGAGTTTAAGTTCTGCTTTATCAATGTTTTGTTAATTTCAGATCTAGTTCAGTTGTAGTTCAAGTCTAGTTAAGTTCTAGTTCAGTTCAAGTTCAGTTCAAGTTCAGTTCAAGTTCAGTTCAAGTTCAGTTCAAGTTCAGTTCAAGTTCAGTTCAAGTTCAGTTCAAGTTCGTTCAGTTCAGTTCAGTTCAGTTCAAGTTCAGTTCAAGTCAGTGTCAAGTTCAGTTCAAGTTCAGTTCAAGTTCAGTCAAGTTCAGTCAAGTTCAGTTCAAGTTCAGTTCAAGTTCAGTTCAAGTTCAGTTCAAGTTCAGTTCAAGTTCAGTCAAGTTCAGTTCAAGTTCAGTTCAAGTTCAGTTCAAGTTCAGTTCAAGTTCAGTTCAAGTTCAGTTCAAGTTCAGTTCAAGTTCAGTTCAAGTTCAGTTCAAGTTCAGTTCAAGTTCAGTTCAAGTTCAGTTCAAGTTCAGTTCAAGTTCAGTTCAAGTTCAGTTCAAGTTCAAGTTCAAGTTCAGTTCAAGTTCAGTTCAAGTTCAGTTCAAGTTCAGTTCAAGTCGTTCAAGTTCAGTTCAAGTCAGTTCAAGTTCAGTTCAGTTTCAAGTTCAGTTCAAGTTCAGTCAAGTTCAGTCAGTTCAGTTCAAGTTCAGTTCAAGTTCAGTTCAGTTCAGTTCCAAGTTCAGTTCAAGTTCAGTTCAAGTTCAGTTCAAGTTCAGTTCAAGTTCAGTTCAGTTCGTTCAAGTTCAGTTCAAGTTCAGTTCAAGTTCAGTTCAAGTTCAGTTCAAGTTCAGTTCAAGTTCAGTTCAAGTTCAGTTCAAGTTCAGTTCAAGTTCAGTTCAAGTTCAGTTCAAGTTCGTTCAAAGTTCAGTTCAAGTTCGTCAAGTTCAGTTCAAGTTCAGTTCAAGTTCAGTTCAAGTTCAGTTCAAGTTCAGTTCAAGTTCCAGTCAGTTCAGTTCAAGTTCAGTTAGTTCAGTTCAAGTTCAGTTCAAGTTTCAGTTCAAGTTCAGTTCAAGTTCAGTTCAAGTTCAGTTCAAGTTCAGTTCAAGTTCAGTTCAAGTTCCAGTTCAAGTTCAGTTCAAGTTCAGTTCAAGTTCAGTTCAAGTTCAGTAGTTCAAGTTCAGTTCAAGTTCAGTTCAAGTTCAGTTCAAGTTCAGTTCAAGTTCAGTTCAAGTTCAGTTCAAGTTCAGTTCAAGTTCAGTTCCAGTTCAGTTCAAGTTCAGTTCAAGTTCAGTTCAAGTTCAGTTCAGTTCAGTTCAAGTTCAGTTCAAGGTTCAAGTTCAAGTTCAGTTCTAGTTCAGTTCTAGTGCAGTTTCTAGTCAGTTCTAGTTCAGTTCTAGTTCTAGTTCTAGTTCAGTTCTAGTTCAGTTCTAGTTCAGTTCCAGTTCAGTTCTAGTTCAGTTTTAGTTCAGTTCTACTTCAGTTCTAGTTAGTTCTAGTTCATGTTCTAGTTCAATTCTTTTAGGTCTAGTTCAGTTTCTATTCAGTTCTAGTTCAGTTCTAGGTCAGTTCTAGTTCGGTTCTAGTTCGTCTAGTTCTAGTTATTTCTAGTTCTGTTCTAGTTCAGTTTAGTTATCCTAGTTTAGTTATTTCCGTCTTTCTCTACCTTCCCTTAATTAAATATTCCACCTGTTCTCTTACAATAACTTAATTAGAAATTGTGCAAATTCCTTCTAAAAACTATTGCATACCTTTCGAGCGCAAAACCCTTAATTCCCTACAATTACTAATTACTTCTTTAAATATTTCTACCTCTAACTAAAACATTAAAAAATTAAATCACGGTAGAAAAATTGTAGAAAAAACAACAGGGAAGAAACTGTTGCATACCCTGAGGGGCTTTACTACTCAAGTTGTATACATTCTTTTACCATTTTCATATTTTCTCATTTAAATAAGAAAAGAATAGAAAAAAGAAAACCATTAAAATAAGCCATTGAAAGACATGAAATGAAAGACTAAAACTCATAAACATTCATATAAAGGTAAATACGTAGAGTGGGCTGTACTTATAGCGCCGCCTTACTCCCAGCTTTTTACATGCGCTGCATTAATAAAATATTTATTTTTTATTGCTTTTTTTTCTGGTTCTGTTTCTTGTTCTATTTCTTTACGTTTTTTGTCGTTGCACCTTTAAGTACATTTTGTTCTTTGTTTTTATTTATATGTATATTTTTTCTTTTCTCTAGATATTAAAATGGAAAATAGAAACATAAACACCTACTTTGATTGACATTTATTTTCTAAAAAGAATAGAAAAATGGAAGAAAAGAAAATGTACAAATAATCTGAAAAACCTGGGGAATAAATGCAAGAGTGTTTAGGTGTAGAAATGTTTAGTGGAAACAAAAACCAACCACTTGACATAATGTTACACCTTCGTTTTAAAGGAGTTGTTTTGCTGTGGCGTTGTTTTAACTTTGTTTTCTATTATAAACATGAAAAATAAGCTTATTTAGTAATAAACGCACTCTTTAGACATTCAGAGGTAAAAATAATATAGAGCAAAGTACAGTGGGCAAATAGTTTTAAAACTTTACGAACTTGAAGCTGATGTCAGCTTCAATATTTCAAAGAAATCTGACTTAAAAGGATACTTTATCTTGCGCATTAAGATGTCAATTAATAACACCATTTTTAACCAATTTCTTGTCTTTGCTTCACTGTGCCTAACTGAATCAGTCCAGTGCATGTTACGCATTCACCACTGTCGTGTAACAAAATAAAAACAAATATAAACACATCAAGTCTTTCATCATTTATTAAACAATAGATTTAAATACAACATTTCCATATACACGTATAAACGGTTTTTTCACACTTTCATGTTAAATAATGCAAGTGTTGCAATTTATGACTTGTAGTTAAAGGAATAAAAAAACAGAAACACAGATAAGGATATAGACACCCCTTTTAACAGAAAAAAAACAACTTCCTATCTTACTTTATATGTATTATTGTTATTATTATAGTTGTTTTTGTTGTTGTTAAAAGCCTTTAACGGTCAGTTTGATTTCAAACAAAAGGCAATCAATGTTTTGCTTTTTTTGTGTCTCTAGGAAGTTAAAAGAAATAAGGACATTTGCATAAAACATGTTTCATATTAGGACAAAAAACCGAAGCAGACTGTTAAGGTGGGTTTTAGAAAACAATAAGGTTACACTATAGGAGGAATTTATAATGAAGAGCTTGTTAACAGTAGACATTATTTCCGTTATTATTACTTAAATGGACGCTGAAAGACATGCTAATAAAATGACATGTTGTATTCCAGTTAAGGGTAAATAAACATAAAGTAAATATCAATTAAGAAAGATAACATATATTTGTGTGTAAAGAAACCGCCTAAAAATAGGCAACGATAATAACTTTACTAATACTTCAAGTAGTTTTGCGGTATAATTTTAATTAAACTAGGAATGAAAGGTAACTACGCTTACAAACTAAGTAGTCGGAATTGTTCAGTTCTAGTTCGTTCTATTTCAAATCTAGTTCTGTTCTGTTCTATTTCAGTTCTAGTTCAGTTCTAGTTCAGTTCTAGTTCAGTTCTAGTTCAGTTCTAGTTCAGTTCTAGTTCAGTTATCAGTTCTAGTTCAGTTCTAGTTCAGTTCTAGTTCAGTTCTAGTTCAGTTTCTAGTTCAGTTCTAGTTCAGTTCTAGTTCAGTTCTAGTTCAGTTCTAGTTCAGTTCTAGTTCAGTTCTAGTTCAGTTCTAGTTCAGTTCTAGTTCAGTTCTAGTTCAGTTCTAGTCAGTTCTAGTTCAGTTCTAGTTCAGTTCTAGTTCAGTTCTAGTTCAGTTCTAGTTCAGTTCTAGTTCAGTTCTAGTTCAGTTCTAGTTCAGTTCTAGTTCAGTTCTAGTTCAGTTCTAGTTCAGTTCTAGTTCAGTTCTAGTTCAGTTCTAGTTCAGTTCTAGTTCAGTTCTAGTTCAGTTCTAGTTCAGTTCTAGTTCAGTTCTAGTTCAGTTCTAGTTCAGTTCTAGTTCAGTTCTAGTTCAGTTCTAGTTCAGTTCTAGTTCAGTTCTAGTTCAGTTCTAGTTCAGTTCTAGTTCAGTTCTAGTTCGGTTCTAGTTCAGTTCTAGTTCAGTTCTAGTTCAGTTCTAGTTCAGTTCTAGTTCAGTTCTAGTTCAGCTCTAGTTCAGTTCTAGTTCAGTTCTAGTTCGGTTCTAGTTCAGTTCTAGTTCAGTTCTAGTTCAGTTCTAATTCAGTTCTAGTTCAGTTCTAGTTCAGTTCTAGTTCAGTTCTAGTTCAGTTCTTGTTCAGTTCTTGTTCAGTTCTAGTTCAGTTCTAGTTCAGTTCTAGTTCAGTTCTAGTTCAGTTCTAGTTCAGTTCTAGTTCAGTTCTAGTTCAGTTCTAGTAGTTCAGTTCTAGTTCAGTTCTAGTTCAGTTCTAGTTCAGTTCTAGTTCAGTTCTAGTTCAGTTCTAGTTCTTCTAGTTCAGTTCTAGTTCAGTTCTAGTTCAGTTCTAGTTCAGTTCTAGTTCAGTTCTAGTTCAGTTCTAGTTCAGTTCAAGTTCAGTTCTAGTTCAGTTCTAGTTCAGTTCTAGTTCAGTTCTAGTTCAGTTCTAGTTCAGTTCTAGTTCAGTTCTAGTTCAGTTCTAGTTCAGTTCTAGTTCAGTTCTAGTTCAGTTCTAGTTCAGTTCTAGTTCAGTTCTAGTTCAGTTCTAGTTCAGTTCTAGTTCAGTTCTAGTTCAGTTCTAGTTCAGTTCTAGTTCAGTTCTAGTTCAGTTCTAGTTCAGTTCTAGTTCAGTTCTAGTTCAGTTCTAGTTCAGTTCTAGTTCAGTTCTAGTTCAGTTCTAGTTCAGTTCTAGTTCAGTTCTAGTTCAGTTCTAGTTCAGTTCTAGTTCAGTTCTAGTTCAGTTCTAGTTCAGTTCTAGTTCAGTTCTAGTTCAGTTCTAGTTCAGTTCTAGTTCAGTTCTAGTTCAGTTCTAGTTCAGTTCTAGTTCAGTTCTAGTTCAGTTCTAGTTCAGTTCTAGTTCAGTTCTAGTTCAGTTCTAGTTCAGTTCTAGTTCAGTTCTAGTTCAGTTCTAGTTCAGTTCTAGTTCAGTTCTAGTTCAGTTCTAGTTCAGTTCTAGTTCAGTTCTAGTTCAGTTCTAGTTCAGTTCTAGTTCAGTTCTAGTCAGTTCTAGTTCAGTTCTAGTTCAGTTCTAGTTCAGTTTCTAGTTCAGTTCTAGTTCAGTTCTAGTTCAGTTCTAGTCAGTTCTAGTTCAGTTCTAGTTTCAGTTCTAGTTCAGTTCTAGTTCAGTTCTAGTTCAGTTCTAGTTCAGTTCTAGTTCAGTTCTAGTTCAGTTCTAGTTCAGTTCTAGTCAGTTCTAGTTCAGTTCTAGTTCAGTCTAGTTCAGTTCTAGTTCAGTTCTAGTTCAGTTCTAGTTCAGTTCTAGTTCAGTTCTAGTTCAGTTCTAGTTCAGTTCTAGTTTTCAGTTCTAGTTCAGTTCTAGTTCAGTTCTAGTTCAGTTCTAGTTCAGTTCTAGTTCAGTTCTAGTTCAGTTCTAGTCAGTTCTAGTTCAGTTCTAGTTCAGTTCTAGTTCAGTTCTAGTTCAGTTCTAGTTCAGTTCTAGTTTCAGTTCTAGTTCAGTTCTAGTTCAGTTCTAGTTCAGTTCTAGTTTCAGTTCTAGTTCATTCTAGTTCAGTTCTAGTTCAGTTCTAGTTCAGTTCTAGTTCAGTTCTAGTTCAGTTCTAGTTCAGTTCTAGTTCAGTTCTAGTTCAGTTCTAGTTCAGTTCTAGTTCAGTTCTAGTTCAGTTCTAGTTCAGTTCTAGTTCAGTTCTAGTTCAGTTCTAGTTCAGTTCTAGTTCAGTTCTAGTTCAGTTCTAGTTCAGTTCTAGTTCAGTTCTAGTTCAGTTCTAGTTCAGTTCTAGTTCAGTTCTAGTTCAGTTCTAGTTCAGTTCTAGTTCAGTTCTAGTTCAGTTCTAGTTCAGTTCTAGTTCAGTTCTAGTTCAGTTCTAGTTCAGTTCTAGTTCAGTTCTAGTTCAGTTCTAGTTCAGTTCTAGTTTAGTTCTAGTTCAGTTCTAGTTCAGTTCTAGTTCAGTTCTAGTTCAGTTCTAGTTCAGTTCTAGTTCAGTTCTAGTTAGTTCTAGTTCAGTTCTAGTTCAGTTCTAGTTCAGTTCTAGTTCAGTTCTAGTTCAGTTCTAGTTCAGTTCTAGTTCAGTTCTAGTTCAGTTCTAGTTCAGTTCTAGTTCAGTTCTAGTTCAGTTCTAGTTCAAGTTCTAGTTCTAGTTCTAGTTCAGTTCTAGTTTCAGTTCTAGTCCGTTTGTTCTAGTTCCGTTCTAGTTCAGTTCTAGTTCTCTAGGTAAGTTAGAGTTCAGTTCTTGTTCAGTTCTGGTTAAGTTCTAGTTCAGTTCTAGTTATTATTCATTTATTTTCTAAAAACCAGCATCTTTCTAACATTTATATTAAAAAATTCAACTCATTAACAAAACTCCAGTCGTTTTCAATTAAAAATCTCCAAAAACTTTTTCAGGCAAACCAAGTGAAAAGCATGAGTTTAATATACAATTTCATTACCCTTTTTAAATGTGTGCAACTCATAATAAACTGTTATGGCCAAAAGTTTTTTTTTTCAGCTTCCCTCTTCATATTCATTTCATTCCTGACATATAACAGCATCATTAATTTCTTAAATTTGTGCACTTAAAACACTATCTTCATCAAATTCAGCGTTAAACATCAACAACATCCTCGTTTGTCAGTAACCATAAGAACACAAACAAAAAATAAAATAAAATGTAAGAGAAAAAACATTTCAAATGAAAAATCAAATATTTTGGGAAAATCTTTAACACTTTCCCAACTGCAAATAAAACTTTTCCACTTTTATTCGCTTGCTAATGTTGAACGGTTAAACTGTTTTATTGAGAGAGGGAGGTGGCCCTGCTTTTTCTGGATAAAAAGTTTAAATGTTTTTAAAACTTTATGAAGACGCATATAAATGAAGTGTTGTAGTTTTTTACCTTCACTTCTACTTGCTCTTACACTATTACACAAATGAGAAGCTTAAAGCCTCCATTTACAAACTCATCAAATCATCCGTCAAGTGGTGGAGATGGTTTGTTTTCTCTTCCTGCTGCTGTTCTACGTCTTGTTCGGTATAAAGTTGTTGATATTAATGTTTTGCAATCACTTGTAAATGAGGGGTTTTTTGGTTATGTAATATGAGAATGTCGTTAGAAAATTTAGGATATGAAGTCAGAGTAACGTTTAATATTTGTTAAAATTTGTGTTTTAATGAAACAAAAACTTTTTATAGCTCTTACTTCTGTAGCATTACAGAACAGTTATCGACAGAGCTCTCTCTCTCTCTCTCTCTATTTTACATGTGTGAGCTTACATACGAGTGAAAGCAAAAAAGCTCATATGAGAGCTCTTTGCTTATCTCTTTTCTAAAACAAAGTTAACCAAATAGAGAGTGATAAGCTTTGGAAGAGAATTAGTTGACTGTAAACCCTACATCGGCAGAGAGTAAAAAATAAGTTATCTTACTATTTTTGATCGTTTTTTTTTTATACATGTGTAAGCATACATGCGTGTGAAATTAAGAGTGCAGGAAAGCTCTTTGCCGATCAGGGCTGTAAACTTATTGATGCAACTTAAAGTTGTTGTTGTAAATTTCCCATTATCTGTTAAGAGGTTGCTTTCAAATATCTTCAAATCGCTTCTCTTTAAAATGTTTCAAATTGTTCTGTTTTGATTTTCAGTCTAAATTTCCTTCCGGGCAGACATTTATTATTTTAAGTCTTTTTACAAAATAATTACAAAAATTTTATGCTTAAAATTTTTAAAAATTTTCTAAAATGTTGGTAAATAAAACCCTAACACATACAGACATACAACTGAACTTAAATCTCCTTATAAATTTCTATTTTATTTTTTAGAACGGAGGTTATACAAAGTTTTGCACTTAAAAACTTTCTTTTTACCACTCATACAAATAAATAGACTCTCACTCATACAACTATGTATGTACTTACATTCACACTCATTTACTTTCGCTCTTATGTTTATCATATTAAACCCAACCTAGCAGTACAAAGGGGTAATATATCATCACTTGAGTGTCTTTAAGTGATCTAGAGAGAAGTTGGATGTAATCTATTACATAGTAAATTTTCAACTTGTAATCCAGGAAAGGTGTAATATCATACTGTAAGCCACAAACTACCACCCCGAACTGCCTGGAACCCAAAAAAAAAAAAAACACACTTAAGTACAAACAATTCATGTAGATTTTCGTTTTTTTATTAGTTGTGAAATGTTCATGTTGTAAAAGTTGCTAAAATAGTCATATAATATTTGAGTAATTTGTGGTATATTCTTACAACTCATACTCACTTCATTTGCTGCCACGTTTGATGATGTGGTGTTGATGATAAAAATAATAAAACTTATGTCAATACTTAAGTTTTTCGCAAAAAAAAAAAAAAAAAAAAAAATAAAACTTTTTCGAGTTTGTAATTTTAGATGAGTACTAACACTCGTATTTGCTTGTAAAATATATAATTGATATTTTGTATTTGGTATAGAACGATGTGATAATGATGATGACGACGTTTTTGGGGCAATATTTAGAAACCACAAAATAATCCACAAATGAAGTGAGTTGTTAATAAGAACAGGAAAGAGAAAACTAAGTAATATGCAAAAGAAACTTTCTTGCAAATAGAGAAACATTGAAAAGAGTCCAATTTAAGACTTAAAAGTATTATTAATATTAAATTCAAATAAATATATTTGGCTAATAGGAGTTTTAACAGAAGGTTTTTTGAAAGCTTAAAGTTATAAGCTTGTAGGAAGCGGAATTTAAAGTTTAGATGTGATATTCTTGGCATCTGAATTTAAGCTTGAATTGCAAACTTTATGCAAGAGAAATATAAGCTTCAAGTATAGCACAGTTTTATGCAAACTTTCAGCATCACTCGTAAGCTTTTATGTAGAGGAATTTGAGCTTCAGGCGAGTGTTTCTGATAGTTAAATTTAAGACTTAATATAAGCCTTTTGCTAGCGAAAGTATAGCTTCTATCGTGGGACTTTTGATAAATAAATCTTAGCTTTAATCATAACTCCTCTCTTAGGAGAAAAATTCTTCAGTATAAATTGTGGTGAAAGCTTTTAAATTTGTCTTTATAAAGCAGACTACAAGTTATAACATATGACCTTTTAAAAGCTTTTAGTTAAAAGCTTTTAAGAAGTGGTATATAGGTTTCAATGGCAAATCTTTTGGCATAAGAATTTAAGCCTAAATTATAAGCTTCGTAAGTTTTAAATTGCGGAAGTTGAGGTTCAAAGTTTAGGAAGCTAAGTTTCAAATGAAGGCTTCTGCTAGTTAAATTTAAGACTTAATAGTGAATCTCTTGCTATCGAAAGTATAGCTTCAATCGTTGGACTTTTGATAAATAAATTGAAGCTGCAATCATATCTCCTCATTTAGACGAAAAATTCTTTAGTATGAATTGAGGTGAAAGCTTTTAAATTTTGATCAGAGCAGACTATAAGTGCTAACATAAAAGCCTTTTAAAGCTTTCAATTAAAAGCTGTTAATTTGCGGAATTTTTTCTACGGTCGTTATTCTTTTAGCAACAAAATTTAAGCCTAAATTGGTGAGTTTTTTTCTAGGAGAATTTAAGCTTCTTGTAGTCTTATATCGAAAGCTTATAGTTAGTTGAATTTAAGATTTAATTGAAGGCCTTTTGCTGCAAAAGTTTAGCTTTACTTTATAAGCAATTGTATGACTCAGTTAACGAAAAATTCTAACACAAAACCTTTTGAAAGCTTACGGTTAAAAGCTTTTCAATTTGGAATAATGAGCTTGAATTCTAGGCTTAGTTCTAGTAGAATTTTAGCTTTAATTTTAAACTTTCTAAACAGAATTTAAGTCTTAGTCGTAAGTTTCTAGTTAACTGAGTTAACTGAGGTGCAATTAAAAGCTTTTAGGAGGTTTAATTTAAGATTTTTTTGTAGGTATCTTCATACAGAAATTTAAGCTTTATTCGTTTGCTTTATGACAGTTTAAATTATTGTTTCTCATAAATCAAACATTTTAAGGTCAATGCAAGCTTCAAACATGAGGCTTTTGAAAGTTTAAAACTTAAGCTCTTTAAGACTATGTTAAGATCGTAGGTATCGGAGAGTGAATTTAAGATTCGACTAAGAGAATCATTTAAGCTGCCAACACACTAATGATTCTCTTAGTCGCAATTTGAAAGTTCAGAGAATACTTTAGTGTGTGTGATTTAATGAGAAGTCTCTTTTTGGACAATTTTAAGGTTAAATCGTGAAGCTTTTCGAAGAAGACCTAATCATGTGTCACGAGTCTTTCAATGGACAATATAAAAACATTTTTAATATCATATTTTCTATATTGGGTTTTCCTAATAACACAACAACAAGCTATTGTTTGCATTTTTATGTTCGCTTCTGTTCTTTTTTTCAACATCCGGTTTTGTTTTCAATTTTTTTTCTTGTCATTGCTGCCTTTTGCAATTCTAGAATATTCGAGGGGTATGCGTGTTTCCGTTTAACATTTCCGTTTCTATTTCCTTATCCTTTTTGAATAGAACAGAACGGTTAATATTGGTGTGCGTGTCTGTAAGTGTATACCAGAGGTTAGAAAAATTGATTTGAATTTTAAGGTATTATATTACAACTTCGTTTTCTATGTGTAATACTAGAAAAGGAAAGACAAGAAATTATAGATTGACCAAATTTCCTTTTGTTAATCAATAAGAGAAATTGGAGAAAAACAAAAAGGGAAACAGGAAAAATTTGCAAAGAGTTGGTATTGGTTGACTAAATACCATAAAGAAGAGAAAATAAAAGGAATATATATCAAGGATTAAGTAATTTTGTAGGCCAACTATTTTAAGTTTGTTCCACTTTTTCTGCACTTAAAATTTGTTTATATAAATTTCAAAATTTTCCTTGCTAATAGCATCCCACCTTTTTGACTCCAATTATCCTAGTTCATATTCTTACTCACTACATATTTAATACTATATCTTAATTTTATTTTCTTGGAAAAAAGCGAAACCTTTAATACTCAGTACCAACTTATTTGTCATACAACACTGCTTCATCCACTGTTCTATATTCCAGTTTTTTTTTTATATGAAGTTCATTGAAACACTCTAACGAGTATGAAATGCACAAGAACAACAGCAAAAATAATTGCAACAGCAAACATTTTGTCGAATGCAACATTAGTATATTTTTGCTGCAGCAGCAGGTATCTGGTATTAATACAATATTCATGCAATTTGAAATTTAATCTACCATTCAGCATTATTTGTAAGAAGATAAGATGAAATTGTCGTAAATGTAGTAAAACGTACTTGGTTGTACTATATATAACTACATAGATACACTATACATGTCTAGTGTAGTTGTAGTAGAATATTTTTAAGTTAAACTTTTTCCCTTTCCTTCGTTAACTTTTGTATTCATTCATTCAGATGTAGTTTCGTTTAAAGAAAAGCAAAAAATAAGTCATATACATGGATTGAAAAATGCAATTTAAATCTAAATACACAGAAAGAAATTTAAATTTTGACAGATTATAGACGTTTTGGTAGCATATTTTCAGGCGTATTGGTTGTTTATTTTAGATCGAAAACGTAGTTCAAATTCAATTCTAGTTCAGTTCTAGTTCAGTTCTAGTTCAGTTCTAGTTCAGTTCTAGTTCAGTTCTAGTTCAGTTCTAGTTCAGTTCTAGTTCAGTTCTAGTTCAGTTCTAGTTCAGTTCTAGTTCAGTTCTAGTTCAGTTCTAGTTCAGTTCTAGTTCAGTTCTAGTTCAGTTCTAGTTCAGTTCTAGTTCAGTTCTAGTTCAGTTCTAGTTCAGTTCTAGTTCAGTTCTAGTTCAGTTCTAGTTCAGTTCTAGTTCAGTTCTAGTTCAGTTCTAGTTCAGTTCTAGTTCAGTTCTAGTTCAGTTCTAGTTCAGTTCTAGTTCAGTTCTAGTTCAGTTCTAGTTCAGTTCTAGTTCAGTTCTAGTTCAGTTCTAGTTCAGTTCTAGTTCAGTTCTAGTTCAGTTCTAGTTCAGTTCTAGTTCAGTTCTAGTTCAGTTCTAGTTCAGTTCTAGTTCAGTTCTAGTTCAGTTCTAGTTCAGTTCTAGTTCAGTTCTAGTTCAGTTCTAGTTCAGTTCAGTTCTAGTTCAGTTCTAGTTCAGTTCAGTTCTAGTTCAGTTCTAGTTCAGTTCTAGTTCAGTTCTAGTTCAGTTTCAGTTCTAGTTCAGTTCTAGTTCAGTTCTAGTTCAGTTCTAGTTCAGTTCTAGTTCAGTTCTAGTTCAGTTCAGTTCTAGTTCAGTTCTAGTTCAGTTCTAGTTCAGTTCTAGTTCAGTTCTAGTTCAGTTCTAGTTCAGTTCTAGTTCAGTTCTAGTTCAGTTCTAGTTCAGTTCTAGTTCAGTTCTAGTTCAGTTCTAGTTCAGTTCTAGTTCAGTTCTAGTTCAGTTCTAGTTCAGTTCTAGTTCAGTTCTAGTTCAGTTCTAGTTCAGTTCTAGTTCAGTTCTAGTTCAGTTCTAGTTCAGTTCTAGTTCAGTTCTAGTTCAGTTCTAGTTCAGTTCTAGTTCAGTTCTAGTTCAGTTCTAGTTCAGTTCTAGTTCAGTTCTAGTTCAGTTCTAGTTCAGTTCTAGTTCAGTTCTAGTTCAGTCTAGTTCAGTTCTAGTTCAGTTCTAGTTCAGTTCTAGTTCAGTTCTAGTTCAGTTCTAGTTCAGTTCTAGTTCAGTTCTAGTTCAGTTCTAGTTCAGTCTAGTTCAGTTCTAGTTCAGTTCTAGTTTCAGTTCTAGTTCAGTTCTAGTTCAGTTATAGTTCGTTCTAGTTCAGTTCTAGTTCAGTTCTAGTTCAGTTCTAGTTCAGTTCTAGTTCAGTTCTAGTTCAGTTCTAGTTCAGTTCTAGTTCAGTTCTAGTTTCAGTTCTAGTTCAGTTCTAGTTCTAGTTCAGTTCTAGTTCAGTTCTAGTTCAGTTCTAGTTCAGTTCTAGTTCAGTTCTAGTTCCGTTTCAGTTCTAGTTCAGTTTCAGTTCAGCTCTAGAATTGAATTGAAGTTCTGCTTTACTTTAGTTCTAGTTCGCTTATAGTTCAGTTCCTTAATTTCTCTCTCTGCATCCATAAATGTTTCTACAGCAGTGATACAGTAAAAAAAAACTTTATATTTGCAATTTTTGTGTAATTTTATTTTCATTCTCGTTTCAATTTTTAAACATTCTATAGAAAACTGCATTAGAAATGCAAGCAATACTGCACAGTATAACAAACATTAACAACAAGAGCAAAAATTACCTGTAATAAATTTTTAAATATTTAAGTTTTTCTACTTTAAGGATGATTCTCGGAAAAGCTAGGGTTTAAAGTACTTAATTTGAGATAAAAATGTATATTTAGAGAGTGAGAGATGAAAGAGTAAGTGATTGGGAAAAATTGACAAGTTGATATGAAATATAAATTGACAGCATAAAAAATGTCTTTTTATTCATTAGTATTTGAAGTGGAATAAATAATACAAAGAATAATTTAAATAAGATGTTAGAAAATAATAGAAAATAGGGTCAATTTGGAAAGATGAAACTTTTTGAGAGATTTAGAAACAAATAAGGGTAATCAATTGCTAGTAAATACATACATGAATATAGAATGTTTGATGTGAAAGGTAAATAGATAACTGTATTTGGGTCAATTTTAATAATTTGAAATCAGAGATATTTTGAAAATTTTACAACAACTGTGTCAATAAAAGTAATAAAAAAAAAAATATTTTTGCAGTAGTTTTTTAACATTGAAATATATATAAAATTTAAAATATCCTAACATTAACATTTGTCATAGGAAACAACAAACATAATAACAATTTGCACACAAGAAACGGAAGTGTAATTTCTAGTAATGAACAGAAAAAATAGCGAAAAGAAAACCAACAATAAAACGCGTTAAATCAAACCTTTGCATCGAAATGGATTCTATAGAGGGAAATTTAACAAGTATTAAACTCTCAAATACATGCACACCAGCACATTTAGTTCTACCAGAAGACAACCATGTAAATCCTAACAAATCATACACATTCTGTTACACATACACACTTAAAAATTATTTATGAGTCTATGTTGTTGTCTATTGCTTCTTATACCAATACGCGGGCTAACAAACCCATTGATGGCATAACAACTAAACTAGGGTGTTTGTAATGCAAACGGACCCCTATTAGATTTCGATCCATTCTTGTGCATTTACAAATATTCACAGCAACTATTGGTGTTAACACGTCGTTCCATCGATTGGTAATACAATTAGACGCACTGACCTTTTTTTCGCAAGGCTTTTGTAACAGTTACACCACAAGTGTTGACTACCAGTAGTTGCGGTGGTCTTCGTTTTAAAGGGTGAAAATATTGCAAAAAGCTTAAATGTGATCTAATTAGGGTACAGTGTTTGTATCAGTTCTATAGTACTAGTAAAGTCTTGTATCAGTTCCATAGTAGTAGTAAAGTCTTGTCTAGTCTATAGTCTAGTTAATAGTCTGGCCTGTAGCCTAGTCAATAGTCTATGCTATAGTTTTGTTCATAGTCTGGCCTCTAGTCCAGTCTATAGTATATACTAGAGTCTAGACTATTGTCTGAGCTATTGTCTAGTCTATAGTCTGAACTATAGTCTAGTTAATAGTCTGGCCTGTAGCCTAATCAATAGTCTTGGCTATAGTTTAGTCCATAGTCTGGACTATAGTCTGGACTGTAGTCTAGTCTATAGTCTGAACAATAGTAATGGACCACACTATTGTTACTGGTCTATACTGTAATATATTGTCCTAGACTATGGTCTAGAGTCAAGTCTACATTTTGGACTACAGTTTAGACAACAGTCTGGACTATAGTCTGGTCTACAGTATGGGCTATAGTCTAGTCTACAGTCTGGACTATAGTCTAGTCTACAATCTGGACTATAGTCTAGTCTACAATCTGAACTATAGTCTAGCCTCTAATATGGACTATAGTCTAGTGCCTAGTATGGACTATACTCTAGTCCATAGTCTGGACTATAGTATAGACTATAGTCTAATCTATAGTCTGGACTATAGTCTGATCTATAATCTGGACTCTATTCTACAATCCGAACTATAGTCTTGTTAATAGTCTGGAATATAGCCTAGTCTATAGCCTGGACTATAGTCTAGTCTATAGTATGGACTATACTCTAGTCTATAGTCCGGACTATAGTCTAGTCTATGGTTTGGGCTACAGTCCTTTCTAGTCCTTGGCCAGTCTATAGTCTGGACTATATAATACAGTCTATAGTCTTTATTACAGTTAAATCTATATATAGTGCATTTACACGTTTTCTGCAGACTTATTATTCTTTTCCTTATTCTTCACTTTTCTATGACGCTATCTCTTCTCCTACACTTTTCTTAAAAAAATTAAAAAAAAAAAATTAAGTGGAACAAACAATTTTGTTGGAAAAAATTGTCCTCAGTTGTTGAACATGTTTTCTTACTTGCTGCTATTATGTTGCTTGTCTGTTTTCATTAAAGAACACACAAAAACAAGCAGCATTGAAAAAAGTAGTCTATTTTTAGGCATCTCTTAAAAGAAAAAACTAAGGAAAACAAGAGCTGACTGAGAAGAATACAATACTTAAAAATTCAATAGAATTTAATGTTGCATTTCAGGCGCTGCACTTGCATACACATTTACTCATATACAAATTTTTTTATTATTTGTTGTAAGTATTCACTAAAGCAGCAATTTAATTTCATTTCTTCTCCTTTTTCTTGCTTTTCGCTCTCAACAATCTTGTAGTAAAATAAAAAAAAAAAAAATCTTATAACTTCATGTTGCCAGTTTATACTTCATGATTTTAATGTTGTTTTTTTTTTTCCAAGATGTAGATATTGTAGCTGTAGTTGTTTAACTTAAATATCATTTTTATCCATCTTGCTTTTTTTTTTCTTAATGTTTATCAAGTGTAGTATTTTGTTTAATTTTATAGAGATTCATGTTACTTAACAATTTCTTATATTTTTTTATATAATATTTTTTAGTATTGCTTTTCTAGCATTTTTCAACATTTTTGCCAAGTTTCTTTTTGTCTTGCTTAAATACAAAGCTAAGTAAACAGAGTTTATTAATATTTAAATAGACTCGAATGGAAGATGGAAATGTATATACAATATTTATAATTCAAATGAAAATGTTTGTGTGTTGGAATAGTTTTATGTAACGTATTGGAAAAGTAGAACCAATAGGAAAAAAGTTAAGACAGTACTTTACGGGACTACCGTACCTGTACTGTAGTCAATCAACTGGATGTAAATATCATTTGTCTTGCCTATAGTCTAGTCTATAGTCTAGTCTATAGTCTAGTCTATAGTCTAGTCTATAGTCTAGTCTATAGTCTAGTCTATAGTCTAGTCTATAGTCTAGTCTATAGTCTAGTCTATAGTCTAGTCTATAGTCTAGTCTATAGTCTAGTCTATAGTCTAGTCTATAGTCTAGTCTATAGTCTAGTCTATAGTCTAGTCTATAGTCTAGTCTATAGTCTAGTCTATAGTCTAGTCTATAGTCTAGTCTATAGTCTAGTCTATAGTCTAGTCTATAGTCTAGTCTATAGTCTAGTCTATAGTCTAGTCTATAGTCTAGTCTATAGTCTAGTCTATAGTCTAGTCTATAGTCTAGTCTATAGTCTAGTCTATAGTCTAGTCTATAGTCTAGTCTATAGTCTAGTCTATAGTCTAGTCTATAGTCTAGTCTATAGTCTAGTCTATAGTCTAGTCTATAGTCTAGTCTATAGTCTAGTCTATAGTCTAGTCTATAGTCTAGTCTATAGTCTAGTCTATAGTCTAGTCTATAGTCTAGTCTATAGTCTAGTCTATAGTCTAGTCTATAGTCTAGTCTATAGTCTAGTCTATAGTCTAGTCTATAGTCTAGTCTATAGTCTAGTCTATAGTCTAGTCTATAGTCTAGTCTGTAGTCTAGTCTATAGTCTAGTCTATAGTCTAGTCTATAGTCTAGTCTATAGTCTAGTCTATAGTCTAGTCTATAGTCTAGTCTATAGTCTAGTCTAAAGTCTAGTCTATAGTCTAGTCTATAGTTTAGTCTATAGTCTATTCTATAGTCTATAATGTAGCACATAATCTGTAGACTACAATTTAGACTATAATCCTGCACTATCGGCTTTTCAATTCGTATTAACTTAATATTTTTCACTTGCTTGTTTTACTTTTGATTTCCGTTTCCTCTTTTCCCATTTTTTTTATACTTTGATTTATTTATTTCTCAGATTTCTACCTCCATTTTCTTGCTATATCCACTCATATATCAAGTTTATTTGTAGTTATTTTTCCAACTTGTTATATATTTTGTTTATTATTTTATAATTTTCTATATATTTTTTTTCCTTTTAGTTTATATTTGATTTAAATCATATTGTTGTTGTAGATTTTTTACATTTGTTTGACAGAGGTTTCCTTTTACCGTGTCGTTTTGTGTTCTATAGATTTTTATTTCAAATTTTTTTTTTTAATTTTTTTTTTTAATTTTTTTTTTTTTGTGTTCCTGTTTGAATTCAATTTAATACGATAATAAATCATTGCAAATCCATTTGTATTGTCAGCACTAGTAAACGAAATATATGCAAGTGAGTGGGTATGTGTAATATAAAAAATCTAAAGTGAAACAAACCCAGCAGTTCTGGGGTATATCCTTAACTAGAGATTTTATCTATTACCTAGGAACACTAAGTTAAGGATTATTCCCAGCTTTATAGTAAATAAAAGTTTGAATTAGTTTTAAATTTGAGAAGAATACTGCCTAACAACAGGGGTATGTTTAGTACTTTATACATGAAAATGGTATAGAGATCCGTGTATATGAAGTTATATACAAATACAGTTAAGATACGGCTTCAAAAACAAAAATGATTGAAAATAAATGTTTTGTTTGTTTGCTGGAACAAAAAAAAAACATAAAAGAGGAGATTGTTTGTAGGGGTTTGAATGAGTATATTATTTATAATGTTACGCTCTCTATATGAATTGTAGGTTTGTTTTCTTCCTTACACGAGTGTTTGTTTTATATACACATGTATGTGTGTCTATATATATAAGTAAAGAGAGAGAATTTGTCAGTGTAAGTATGTTTATTTATTTGTTTTCCTGTTATTCTGCCAGCCTACTTGTTTATCTGTTCGCCTGTTTTCCTGTCTACCTTTGTGTTTGTGTGCACGTGTGTGTGTGTTTGCATACTGATGTATTTGTGTCATGTTCCGTTATCAATTTCCGCAAAGTATTGTTTTATGTATTTTAATCAAGAGAATGAAGAATGAATGAAGAAAAAAACTTTTCAACAAAATATTATTGAAATTTATTGATTTTGTTGTTGGGGTCAAGTTATTAATTGAATTTTTGTTATTTTGCTTTCAAGATAATTGAATTTCTTAGATTCGATATAAACTATTTACAAAAGAATCATGAGAAATGGAATTCTGAAGTCTGTTAGGATTTGATATGATTTATTATTATTTTTTTTTTGTTTTGCTAAGAAACACAAACACGGAGTTTGGACTATATACTAGTCTATAGTTAAGGGTATTGTCTGGAATATAGGCTAATAAACAGTATGGACTATAGTCTGTAGTCTGGACTACTGTATAGACTATGTAGTATATAGAGTGTTCTATAGTCTAGTCTATAGGCTGGTCAATAGTATAGTCTATAGTTTGGACTAGTCATGACTATAGTCTGGAATATAGTATAGTCTATAGTGTGGATTGTAGTCTCGAATATAGTCTAGTCTGTTGTCTGGACTATAGTGCAATCTGGAATATTATCTGAACTATAGTCTACTCTAAGGTCTTGGCTATAGTCTATTCCATAGTATGAACTATAGTTCAGTCTGAAGTCTGGACTATAATCTAAACTATAGTCTAGACTATAATCTATTCTATAGTTTGGACTTTAGTTTAGTCTATAGGCTATACTTTACTCTATAGTTTGGTCTACAGTCTAGTCTATAGTCTGGACTTTAGTCTAGTCTGAAGTATGGACTACTTTGGACTATAGTGTAGTCTATAGTATGATCTATAGTTTGTCTATACTCTATAGTTTGGGCTATAGTCTAATCTATAGTCTGGACTACAGTCTAGTCTATAGTCTGTACTACAGTCCAGTTTATAATCTTGGCTATAGTCTACAGTATAATCTATAGTTTGGTTTATAGGCTATACCATACTCTATAGTGTGGACTAGTCTGGACTATAGTCTAGTCTATAGTCTGGACTACAGTCTAGACTATAGTCTGGACTACAGTCTAGTCTATAATCTTGACTATAGTCTAGTCTGCTTATTCTCTTTAAAGTTAAATTTCCTTAAGGAATATTTATGGCATCATGATCTTTGGCATTCTATATTTTATTGCATTTGTTTAATACTAACGATAACAACACTTTACTTTAATACTTTTACATTTTGTTTTTTCCAACAGCTACATTTTTTTGGTTATAAACAACAACAACAAACAAAAAGTTAAATAAAAGCGAAGAAAAAAAAAACATCCACAAATTACACAAAAACAATGAAAATGCCAAGTGTCAACTTTACACTGCCAACAAAAATGCTGAAAAAACAAAAGTATAAAACTACTACTGCCACTGCAACAGCAACAAAAAAACATTAACATTGTACATGCAACATATTCATTCAGTGTCGGTTTTAATATCTGTTTATATGCATAAAAGTCTTTAATTCCAAAATTGGTGTTTTTTTGCAGGATTTTTTTTCTTTATTTTTTTGTTTTGCGTTTTTGTTTGCATACGAACATGTATTTGTGTTGCAGTGTTTTTTGTTACAAAAATAAAGAAAAAACTTTGTTGTTTTTGTGTTGTATTGTTTTTTGTCACATATATATATATAAAGAGAAATATAAAAAGCTTTTACACTTACACTTGCTTTCACACCAACAACAAACAGACTTAACATGTGTTTATGCATATACATTCACATGTCCTGCAGAATATACAAACCTGCATCGCTCTAGATTACTTAGAGAATCTTAAGTGATTGGCTTTCTGCTACATTACTGGGAGACAATAAAGTGGCGTATGTCCTTACTCTATATTCCAAAGATTACATAAAATATGTAAACTGTAAACCATAAAGTAAGGAACTAGTGAAAATTAAAAGGGATACATTTACTCCTTGGGCAATGGCGAGGATTTGTTTGGAAATATGTATGTGTGTGTGTGTATGTAAATTTTTGTAAGTCTGCCTGGTTATGTATGTGTTGATAATATTATTTTAATTTCACGCCAGACACGTTTTAATATAAATATTGCATAAAAACAATAATAACAATAACAACAACAGCGAAAGTAACAAAAAAGGATATACATATGTACACACATACAATAATACTATATAAAAACCACACACAATATAAAAAATTTATAAAAAATATAAAAGAAAAAACTACAAAGCTTAACACATACCAGCAAGCTTACAATACGCACACACACACAGATACTTACTAGTGTTGCTTTTTTTTAGTTTTTACCAGGTTTATAAAACCCAGATCTATTTGGAATATTTAGTACCCTTAAGTTTATGAAGATCTAGGGCTATAGCGACAATAGACTTTTGTTTTGAAGGTTTCAGTTTTTGTAGCTTATTTTTAGATCACCTAGTGAACGATCGGTAGATTGAACAATCGATCAATTTGATAAGATTTTGAAAAAAACTATGACAAGCTAATGATTAGATAAGCTTGTATTCATTAATATGTCTCTTACTTGATCATTTACTGTAGATCGGTGTACAGGATCTTCTGTAACTAACACTCATTTGCAGGTTGAGTAAACCACAGGGAGCATTTTGTATATTTTGCTTAAACGTCTTTGCTTTTATGAAATATACAAAAACTCTTACCCTATATAGTTATAAAACTAAAACTTTGTGCTCTTTCCCAAACGACCAAACAAACAAAACCCAAAAAGGACACTCAAGCTAAAAAAAAATAACTCTGTATTAACAGCACTGTGAAAGGATTTAATTGAAACGTGTAAATAAGCTTTGGCAACTTTTTTGTTGTTTTTCTTTTTTCCTTTATTTATTTGTATGCATAAATATTTAAATATTTTTATACCCTACACCTCTTTAGTGGGGAGGATATATTGGTTTTGTGCTGATGTTTGTAACGTACAATAATATTGGTCCTATACTTACCTTAAAGTATACCAATCGGCTTAGAACCATTTTCTGAGTCGATTTAGTTATGTCCCTCCGTCTGTCCGTCTGTCTGTCCGTCCGTCTGTCCGTCCGTCCATGTAAACCTTGTAATCAAACTACAGGTCGTAATTTTGAAGATAATTCAATGAAATTTGGTACATGATCTTCTATTGTCCCAGGGACGAAGCCTTTTGAAAATGATTAAGATCGGTCTATTATCACCTAGGCCCCATACAACTGAACCCTCCGAATAGGGCTTTTAAGTTCATAATTATGTTTAATACTTATACTCGTATCTCGACAAAAAGCTGCAAAATCAAGTTCTATACTAGCCTTGATGACCCTCATGAATTTTGTAATTATAGCTTCTCATTTGGCCCTAGCCCCTATACAAAGCCTCCTTCAAAATTTTACTTAAATGTCCACAATTTTGTTCAACAATAAATGGCTTAAGTATAATTCAAGGCAAGGTACAATTCAACTTAAATGCTTTATTATGAAAACTAAATCACATTTTATTTTTTTACAGGTGTAGAGTATTATATGATCGGCCTCGCCCGACCATAATTTCTTACTTGTTTTCTTTTTGTTTTGAGGGGATTTTAGTTATTTATAATATTTTATTATAAACACAATACACAATATTCAAACAAATAATGGACTTAAATTGAAAGTTTTTTTATTTAAATATTTATATTTAATAAATGTTATAAACAATTTATTATAAAAAATTAAAATATATTTAAATATATTTTTTGATTTTTTTTCAGGTGATAAAACTCCTCCTGGTTTCCCTGTAATCACACAGGGTCCTAGTACGCGTGTCATTGAAGTTGGTCATACGGCAACGATGCAGTGTAAAGCAATTGGTAATCCCACACCAAATATATATTGGATTAAAAATCAGACAAGAGTTGACATGAGTAATCCAAGGTATTCGATAAAAGAAGGTAAGTGAGAAAAACAACAGAACTTTATGCGCTAAATAATTTATTTCAGCAGTTTTAAAAGAATTAAATAACATTAAAAAGAAAATAAAGGAAAATATCATATAATAACAATATACATGTAAATATTAAATACAGCATACTTTTAGTCGCTAGTTATGTTTTAAAAACAAAGCATACTTTTAGGTTTAATATTATAAATATTAATTATAAACAACGTTATTCACAACAAAATCCCTTTATACTTTTAACTTATAACTATTTAAAACAATTGCTATTTCTTTTAATACCACCCCCCCCCCCCATTCTCTTTGATGATCTATTATAATATTTGTCAAATAAACTTTACAGTGTTTAGCAATCTATCAGAAAAAACTGTCAAAACTGAACTACAAGACCCCTTAATTTAGCAAATTTTACAACGAAAATAAACAAATAACAACATGATTACAAAGTTTTCTCTTTACTTGCCCTTAACTCATTTGCCAGCATCTCTGGCTAAATTTTCCCCCCAATAAAAAAGTGCCAAGAAAACAAAATTTGTTTGTCTATAAAATAAGATGATTAAAGACTCTCTAAAGAATTTTATAAATGTATTTATGTTTTTAGTTTTAGTTTTATTTTTTTTTTTTTTTTTTTTTTTTTTTGGTTTTTGGTAGAAAACGAAAAGTTTGTTTTATAGTGGGCAAAAGAGACAATAAAGACATACCAAACTACCATTGTCTAAGAAAATATTATGCAAAAACATTAAAAATATGAAAAACTTTATGGGGAAAACTATAGTTTAAGTGACCAACTGCAGGAGGAATGGAAGGACACTATGAAATGCAGCTTACTAACAATGTTAAAATAGCAACAAAGTATTTGGGAAAAAAGGTCAAAAGGTATTTGGTGTAGGAGTTGTTAAAACTAAAGAATTGCAAGATAAAATTTGTTTATGCAAAATTTTGCAAAGATTTTTTATTGTCACTTTGAAGGCAACAAATTAAGATAAACGGCAAAACAAAATTTCAATGAAACATTTATTCACTGTAGAATCTAACAGACTAGACTATATGCTAATGTAAACTAAATATAGACTAGACTAAACTATAGACTAGACTATAGACTAGACTATAGACTAGACTATAGACTAGACTATAGACTAGACTATAGACTAGACTATAGACTAGACTATAGACTAGACTATAGACTAGACTATAGACTAGACTATAGACTAGACTATAGACTAGACTATAGACTAGACTATAGACTAGACTATAGACTAGACTATAGACTATACTATAGACTAGACTATAGACTAGACTATAGACTAGACTATAGACTAGACTATAGACTAGACTATAGACTAGACTATAGACTAGACTATAGACTAGACTATAGACTAGACTATAGACTAGACTATAGACTAGACTATAGACTAGACTATAGACTAGACTATAGACTAGACTATAGACTAGACTATAGACTAGACTATAGACTAGACTATAGACTAGACTATAGACTAGACTATAGACTAGACTATAGACTAGACTATAGACTAGACTATAGACTAGACAAATTAAGATAAACGGCAAAACAAAATTTCAATGAAACATTTATTCACTGTAGAATCTAACAGACTAGACTATATGCTAATGTAAACTAAATATAGACTAGACTAAACTATAGACTAGACTATAGACTAGACTATAGACTAGACTATAGACTAGACTATAGACTAGACTATAGACTAGACTATAGACTAGACTATAGACTAGACTATAGACTAGACTATAGTTTAGACTATAGATTCGATTATAGGCTAGACTACTGACTAGGCTTTAGAATAGACTATAGACTAGACAATAGACTAGACTATATAGAGACTATATAGAGACTATAGAGTAGACTATAGACTAGACAATAGACTAGACTATAGACTAGACTATAGAATAGACTAGTCAATTGACTACAGACTAGGATTTAGAATAGATTATAGACTTAACTATACTTTGTATTAGACTATGATAATTTATAATTTTTCTTATCCCTTAAGTATGCTCTAAATATATATCTTTAAAAGTTATGCTATAGTTTTCCAGCTAAGTTCATTCTTAAACACCTAATTAATTAATTTTATAAAAAAAACTCACCATAAATTATTTAGTTTTTTTTTTGAATTATAAAAAAACATTTACTTTTTCTTAATATTCTCCTGTTTTTAATAAGCTCGTCCCTAAATCCCTTTTACTTCTCAGCTAGTTAACAATTAACCCCAGAAAGTTTAGTAACTTTTGTGCTTCACCCCCCAAAAAAAAGAAGGTCAATTAAATATGAACTCATCAAGTGTGTTACAACTTTCAGAGAAAGTTCACCCAAAATCATCCCACTAACTTTAAACTAAGTTTATTATTTACGGCCTGAAAATATGCTTTAATTTAAAAATTTTGCAACTTTATCAATTATAATTAATTTCTCGTATAGCTGTATTTTTTCTTCTTTTGTTTAGCAAATTAATTTCAAAACCATTTTGTTCACTCATACTCTGCTAAAGCTATTTAAACCTTTTATAAAAAAAACCGGTAAATAACCATTTTACAAAAGGCGTTGCAGAATGTTACAAAAAATTTGAAGAGAAACTTTAAAGTTGGGTATTAATTACTTTAACCTCCGAAAAGTATGCTATACAATATTTCTTTCATTATAATGATATTCATAGTGTTTCTCTTTTTCTCTCTTTTTTTTTTGGTGCAAAATAATATTTTTACACAAAAAGCTAATTGAATAAAGGCAGCCAGCAAAAGGAAAACCTAAAAAGTTCTTAGAAAAAAAGAGGAAAGCAAAAAGGAAAAGAAACTTTATGCTGGTGTGTGTATGTGTCTACTAAAGCTGAGCAGAAACCCCTTAACATGACAAGAATTTTAAATGAAAATTGTTTAATTTTTGTTTGCTGTTGTTGTAGGAGATTTTATTTTGCTCTTAGTTGGTACCGCCCTTCACTCTTTGGCTTTGGAATGCCAATAATAAAGTCAACTAAGTAAAATTCTATTTTTATGTCTTGCCAGGAATATTAAAATATTAAAAAAAGAAGAACTATAGAAAAAAGCTTTGCTTTGTTAGCTGGGAATATTTCTTAAACAGCCACGTCTTGTCGTATCCTTTTTGGTGTTTTTTCCTGTGTCTTCCTAAAGATTCTTTTACATTCAAATGTTTTTTTTGCGTTTTTTTATGCATAATTCATAAATTAAAGCTTATTTCCGTAACGGCGTTAACTTTGTTCTCATTGGCATAAAACTACGGTTAGTTACAAACGTTTGTTATACTTCCGTTTCCGTTAGAGACTGCTGTTGCCTCGTTGAAGCTGCCTGTTTAGTTGTTGTTTGGCTTGACTTTACTTTGGCATCCCTTAGGATTTGCAGATTTTATGGGAGACTAAAGTAAACAGCAAAAAAAAAAATATTACAAGAAAATATTTTCACGACTCGTTTAAGACATTACCTGGCCTGCATATTAATTGTAAGCATCTTAGCACGTTTGGAAATTCCATAATGAGTGTTTGGTAGAAGTGGCTGGTGGTGGATATTGAGCAAAATATGTTTAGCTACAAATGAAAATTAGCTACATTTTTTTTCATTTAGAGATTTTAATGCTTAAAGGTTTCATTACACTAAAATGAAACCAAGAAAATGTTTGCTACAGAAAAAAGGTTTATATTAACAAACTCATCTTATTTGAAATCAAATGTGGGTTTATAAGAAATAGGTACATTTAAGTATTAGATTGTTTAGTTAAGAGGCCTAAAAATATGCTAAATATTTTTGTAAATCTCATATCGTGATGTAGAACGGTGCAGGAATTTGCTATGATTTTAAAGGACTGGCATGAAATACCATAATAAAGCAAGTGTTAAGGGAAAGATTTTATGGAAAATTGAAATACTTCAAAAGGGACTAGAAAAACCGTCTGTTAATTCAGTTTTAAAATATTCAAGAAGCAATTAGACATTTTAGACTAGTTTATAATTTGATGTAGTCCATACTGTGGAGTCTAGTCTATAGACTAAAATATAATCTAGTCTATAGACTAATCTATAGTCTAGTCTAAAGTCTAGTCTGTAGTCTAGTCTATAGTCTAGTCTATAGTCTAGTCTATAGTCTAGTCTATAGTCTAGTCTATAGTCTAGTCTATAGTCTAGTCTATAGTCTAGTCTATAGTCTAGTCTATAGTCTAGTCTATAGTCTAGTCTATAGTCTAGTCTATAGTCTAGTCTATAGTCTAGTCTATAGTCTAGTCTATAGTCTAGTCTATAGTCTAGTCTATAGTCTAGTCTATAGTCTAGTCTATAGTCTAGTCTATAGTCTAGTCTATAGTCTAGTCTATAGTCTAGTCTATAGTCTAGTCTATAGTCTAGTCTATAGTCTAGTCTATAGTCTAGTCTAGTCTAGTCTAGTCTAGTCTATAGTCTAGTCTATAGTCTAGTCTATAGTCTAGTCTATAGTCTAGTCTATAGTCTAGTCTATAGTCTAGTCTATAGTCTAGTCTATAGTCTAGTCTATAGTCTAGTCTATAGTCTAGTCTATAGTCTAGTCTATAGTCTAGTCTATAGTCTAGTCTATAGTCTAGTCTATAGTCTAGTCTATAGTCTAGTCTATAGTCTAGTCTATAGTCTAGTCTATAGTCTAGTCTATAGTCTAGTCTATAGTCTAGTCTATAGTCTAGTCTATAGTCTAGTCTATAGTCTAGTCTATAGTCTAGTCTATAGTCTAGTCTAGTCTAGTCTAGTCTAGTCTGTAGTCTAGTCTGTAGTCTAGTCTATAGTCTAGTCTATAGTCTAGTCTATAGTCTAGTCTATTGTCTAGCCTGTTGTCTAGTCTATAGTCTAGTCTCTAGTCCAAATTGTCTTTCCAGAGAATAACTATTACAATTTCCTTTGTGCCTGAAAGTAAGCAACATTTTCTCAAACATTAAACACTTGTTCTTAAATTTTTACTTTGTAAATAAATAAATTAAATATTGTTACAGTCTACTTTAATCAATATCTTTCACATAAATAAAAAGCTATAGCATACCTTACGGCTTAGATACTTTAAAGGTAATAAATACTTATAAAAAGGAATGTTAATGTTCCCTTTAAAATTTAATCACATTGATAAATCAGTCCTCTATTATGTCTACAACTCTTCTCATTTAACCTTAAAGGACTAGCATAACTTTTTTACACCTTAAAAGATTATTTTTACGGCTATGTTTATATAGACTACCTTAAAGCTAACTTAACAAGTAGTTTGTTACTTTCTTTTTTGCTTCGCTATAGTAAATATAGCAAAATTAAATTTTGTTTATCTTGATTATTGGGTCTACCTTATGGTCACGTTTAGAAAACTATTTTAGTAAATAAATTTTGGTTAAAAGTTTGCCCAAGAAATGAAAAAAATTTCGAACAATTTTGTTATAATGGTAATTGCTCTCTTTCTGATACTTTCAGTTTCCTTTTAACATTTTGTACTCGTTTTGTTTTTAAGATAATAAGAATTTTTATGTTTCCCTAGTTAAAGGTTAAGTGAGCGACTCCCTGTTTAAAAAAATGAAATTGTGATAACCTTTGCAAAAAAAAAAAAAAAAAAACAAACTTCAACTAAGTAGGTTTTTTCCATTTATTGTGCCTTCTGTTTTTTTACAAATTCGTTTATAAATTATTTATTTACGAAATTACCAAAGGGTATTGATGTTTATTTTTACAGTTACTTATTTTTCAAAAAGAAATAAATGGTTTCATTTCCTTAAAAGAAATAAACTGCTATAAAAAAAAGTAACAAGAAAAAAACTGGCAAAAAAAGGCTTAAAAAGGAAAAGTTAATAACGTCTATGAACAACGAGGGATTTAGATGAAGCAAAAGGTAGTTAATTTTTGTTTAAGCCCATTTTGTTATTATAAAACTTAAAAGACATGAATCTTAAGACTTCGAGCTAAAGGAGTAAGTGTTCTGAAACGAGTTATGACTCCAGGGAAATTATTTGAATTAAAAATTTATATAAAGTAAGTAAGCTAATGACGGAAATGTAATGCATTTTGGATTTAGACATGTTTTTTTTTCAAGTAAATATAAAATATAATTTATTAAGACAATTAGAAGATGAAAACCTATAAATTGTGGATAAAGAGGAGTACTTTTAGGCGGTTAATTGCTGGAACAAACTTAAGAGAATAGGAAAATAGAAAAATATTAATTATTCTGTTAACACTTTAAATGAAGTTATATTCTTCATACGTTTATAAATATAAATCCTAAAAGTATGCAATATTTCAGCCTAGAAACATTGCCTAATTTTAGGCTTAAATAAATACTTTTAAATCATAAAAAAATAACAATTACAACTATATTGCACTAAAACTAAAAAAATAAATTTTCAATTAATCCCTTCTACCATCACTTTTCCTTTACGCCTTAAGATAAACCCCACTTTTTTCCACAAAAACTCTCTACAATTTTCCATTATTTTTCCCGCTTTATTTCTATTAATTAACTGTAATTTTCCGCTATTTATTTTTGAAAAGTTGTATTTTTCCTACTATTGTTCTTATTGTTGCTACTACCAGCTCATTAAAACAAGTGTCAAAAACTTCAATTGCACAAATTCTCTATTATTTTGCAAATTATAAAACTAACTATTTACTCAGTATTTATTACAATATTTGTTTTTCTGTTTAGTTAAAAAAAAAATCTATACAAATATATTTTTTCTTTAATAATTAAATTAGAATATAATTAAATTATAAAACTACACAAAAAAATAAAGCATTAAATTTTAATAAAAACATTTAATACGCCTAAAGGTATGCTTTAAATAAAAACACTTTTTAGAAAAGTGCTATGTAATTTAACAAAAATTTCATTAAATTTTAAATAGTAAATTTAAGAAAAATTTTTCCCTAAAACAATTATTGAAATGTGTTTAATCATTTTTGTATTAGCCATCAGAAAAAGTATTTCTGTTTAGAGTTTTTGACATTTTATGATTGACAGTTATAGAAGATAAATAAATAGCTTGAAAAATTATTTACTAATTATAGAACAGTTTTTTCAAATGGAATGTTGTACAGTTAATAAGTGCAGTGCACACCTCTTATTAACAACACCTGTACGTATACGTATTATTGATTTATTGATATTACAAATATTTAGTATACGTATAGTAGAAAAGTAGGGAAAACTATTATTTTTAAGTTTTTTCAAGTTTGATCTTGAATATGAAATAATTTTGATGTTGTTTAATCACAGTATTTGTTCCTTATGAAAAGAGCTATAAAGAAATTGAATTTTTATTGAAAATTTAAAATTTTAGTAAAAAATTGAATTTTTAATAAAAAATTTAATTATTAATAAAAAATTTTATTTTAGTAAAAAATTTAATTTTTAGTAAAAAAATTGAATTTTTAGTAAAAAATTGGATTTTTTGTGAAAAATTTAATTTTTAGTAAAATATGAAAATTTTTAGTAAAATATCAAATTTTTAGTAAAAAATAAACTTTTTAGTGAAAAATTGAATTTTTATTGAAAAATCTACTTTTAGCTTATTCATAATGATAAATCAAATTTTTAATGAGAAATCGAATTTTTAGTGAACAATAGATTGTAGAACTTTTATTGTAATTTTAGAAAAAAATGTTTTTTTTTTTTTTCTTGAGAAAATTTGAACTAGTACTGAATTCGAACTGTACTAGAACTGAACTATAACTGAACTCTAACTGTAAAACAGTTAATAAGCACAGTGCACTGCTCTTATTAACAACACATGTACGTATACGTATTATTGATTTATAGATATTACAAATATTAAGTATACGTATAGAAGGGAAAAACATTTTGTTTTAATTTTTTTTTCGAGTTTAATCGCAGTATTTGTTCTTTATGAAAAGTGCTATAGAAAAATAAATTTTTTAGTGTAAGTTTAAAAAAAAAATAAAAAATTTTATTTTTTGAAAAATTGAATTTTAGTAAAAATTCTAGTTTTTTAGTAAAGTTCTAGTATTTTTCAAAAAACTAGAACTGAACTAGAACTGAACTAGAACTGAACTAGAACTGAACTAGAACTGGAACTGAACTAGAACTGAATTTTAACATAAACGAGACCTTAAGTAGATCTAAACTAATGAGTAAAAAAAGTAATCAAAAACATAAAGTTAGAACAAATTTATTGCTATATGTTACAACCAATTTAAACTGCCTTTTCCTACTGCAGGCCCTTCTTATTTTTTTAAACAGTATGTAGTACAAAAATTTAATAAAGTTATAAATTCCATTTTATGTCTTTGAAGATAAATTTCAAAAAAATAAATTTGAACTTATTACACTAAAAACCCTTTTTTGCTACATAAATATGCTTATAGTTTTTTTTTTTCCTACTGTCAGTTTATATTTTACTCATCATTGTCTTTTCGAACCCGTACTCTTTCCTAGTTTATATAATATACCCATATATGTTTGTTTTATGTGGAGTATGTGGAGTCTGATATATGTAGAGTCTGTTTGTTTAACATATTGTTTTCTTTATAGCATTTTATATGGCTAAGAAGAAAACTTAAGCCCAGCGCAAATCTCCCAGGTATATTACTACCTTTTAAGTTAAACAAATGCAAAACCTTTTCTTTCCATAGTCTTTATTTGCCTGCCAGTTAGGCAACATATTCTAAAGAACACGTAACTTGGCTCATAAATCTCAAGACAGTTTCATTTTCCATTTTTTCTTTCATTTCTCATTTGGTTTGTTTGTATTTTATCCATAAAACTAATAGTATATTTTTGCATATAAACACAGACATATTTCCTTACTATCTTTGTGTTACCATCTCTGTAAAGATAGACAATTTGTTTGTTCGCCTGCCTACCTTTACCAAGAAGTCTTGTCTAATGTTGTAGCTTATATAAACATCTTTTTTATTTGTTTTATAATCTTTGACTTGTATGTATGTGTTTTTGTGTTCTTTTGTGTATTGTTTTGTATTTGTTATTGTTTTTAAACTTTTCTTCATTTCTAAGTAAGTATAGGCCACTGGAAAAGTGTTTTTTGTTTGCAGGGGTTTGCTAAAGAAAGAAATGCATATTTTTAGTTGCTGTTAACGCCTTTTCTTATATTGAGGTAATGTCTGGCTGATTATAGACTTTTGTATAGTATCTGTCTAGAGATGGCATTTATTTGCTAAGATTTTGTAAGGTGTATATTGATTGTTCTTTAAAAAAAAATATCGTTATAAAAGCTATTATTAACTCGGCTTACTTTTTAAAACTTTTTTTAAATTAGGACCCAAAAGTATGCCATATATTATGAGTTTTTTCATTCAAGAGTTTGTAAAGGTATAGCGAACTGTAGAAAATTATACGCATTTTTTATTTCAGTTCTAGTTAAATTCTAGTTCAACCCTTAAAAACCCTAAAAGTATGCTTTAATTTCTCTTTTAACTTTTAGTTAAAATCTGTTCAAATACAAAACAATGTCAAATCTTCAATAAAACCTCAAAATAGCAACCTTGACGTTTATTTTGTTTTATAAAAAACGCTTTTAAGTGTGTAAATATTATGCACCAAAAACATTTGGAAAACCCAACAAAAATGTTAATTAATATTTTCATATTTCGTTTAATATTTGCATTTTTATTTTAATTACCAACTTTCGTTTACTTAAAACAACATTTAAACGCCATAATAAACCTCTGACAAAAACCACAAGAGCATATTTAAGAGCCAGGATTTTACAAAAATAAATAAAATAAAAAAATATTAAAACATTTGCAGCAGAAAAAAACAAACTTAACAAAAATACAAAACCGCAAGACAATATGGTTAACAAAAGCAAAATGAACGGAAGAGTCTAACAAACAAGCCAAAAACAAAGTCAACATTATAAATGTATAAAATTTTTTTGTTCTATAAAAGAATAACGAAAAAAAATGAACACACACCATAAAATATACCAAGACAAAAGTGAAAAGACAAAGAATAAACAACAAATGCAGCAAAAAAAAAAAAAAAAAACTAAACAATACACACAATAAAACAATAAACTAAATCATGATGGTCCTTCTGCAGATGATGAAGTTTTTGACGGCTACCACTCTAAAAACTACTAAAACCATGACTATGATGATGATTATAATGATGACAATGAAGAACTACTAAACATGCTGGTGTGTAAAAAAAAATACAAAAAAGTATGCTAACATTGTTTACCCCTAAGACTCTAAAACTACTGCTGCGACTACTATATATGTAACTACAACTCACGAAGAGTAACTAACACACTGGTGCTACCTCTTGTTGTACACTGCACTTCCGTTGCGCAGTCATTTTAATTTTTTTCCACTTTCCTTTTAACTTCCGTTTTTTATTTGTATTTTTTACACATACAAAGAAAAACAAAAACGAAAATAATAGCAATAAAAACAAAAGGCAGACATGAACAATACAACAACAGTAAATGCATTTATTTGTGGTAGACCTTTCTTATGTGTTGCACACTAGCCCACTCAAATACGATCTTTAAAAACAGAGATGGAAAATGCAGATGAATTGTGGGTTTATAAACTGAATGGATTCAGAATTCAAATCTGTACTAGAACTGAACTAGAACTGAACTAGAACTGAACTAGAACTGAACTAGAACTGAACTAGAACTGAACTAGAACTGAACTAGAACTGAACTAGAACTGAACTAGAACTGAACTAGAACTGAACTAGAACTGAACTAGAACTGAACTAGAACTGAACTAGAACTGAACTAGAACTGAACTAGAACTGAACTAGAACTGAACTAGAACTGAACTAGAACTGAACTAGAACTGAACTAGAACTGAACTAGAACTGAACTAGAACTGAACTAGAACTGAACTAGAACTGAACTAGAACTGAACTAGAACTGAACTAGAACTGAACTAGAACTGAACTAGAACTGAACTAGAACTGAACTAGAACTGAACTAGAACTGAACTAGAACTGAACTAGAACTGAACTAGAACTGAACTAGAACTGAACTAGAACTGAACTAGAACTGAACTAGAACTGAACTAAAACTGAACTAGAACTGAACTAGAACTGAACTAGAACTGAAGTAGAACTGAACTAGATTAGTATTTACATTCCTGATAAAGAACCTTTACGCGACCAAACAATTTTTCTCATTTTCTTGCCGATAGTAAGATTAATGTTGTTAGTATTCTTCTGGTTTTTCTTCCTTTAGTTTTATTTACGTATAGTGTTATTGTTTTATAATAAGAAACTGTAAATTGCTGTTGTAAACGTCTCTCATACTCCACTCATACTCAATCACTTGCTTTCTGCAAACAAACTCATACTCTGAAGAATGAATATGCACACACGTACGAGAGAGTATACTTGAGTGTGTAAATTATTTGAGAAAAACACTATTGTGTGGCCATGTTTTCTTTCATGATTAAAAAGCGCCTGTATATATGCAACACAAGTACAACGACGTGAAAACAAAACTTTACAACAATTATTAATGCAATTATACATTAATGTAAGTGGAAAGGGTAAGAACCACAGACAGCAGAAGGCTTAAGATTTTTTTTTGCTGTAAATGTGTTAAAGAAAACAAGTAAAATAATTATAAGAAAACTTTTAAAAAAGAAATTGTTTGTACAAGTAGTTCGGTAAGACGTTTGTGGTTGGCATAAGTAAAAGTAACAGAAAGTGGGTATAAAACAAAAGGTCAATAAAGAACAACAAAATAAGAAGTATATACGAAATTTCAATTAAGGAAACAAAGTTTTAAAATTTGTATGATAAATGCGATTGAAAATGTTAAGCAAATTTTAAAAATTAAAATATATTAACAACAAATTTAACGATTAAAGTCGTAAAACTTTTAAATCATTTATCTTGAAATTAAATTCAATATTTTTATATTTATTCTGTTATAAAATCATGAGCTCAGATTTAATTTAAATTAACTTTATTATGCTTTTATTCAAAATGGATTAACACTAGCATTAATTTCTTGCTATTTAAACTCCTGCTAAGCTTAAAAATCCTTTTAATGCTACAAATCATATTAAAAACACTATTCATTGCCTCATAAGTATGCTTTAAATGTACGCTATTTAAACTCCTGTTATTATACTATGAATTTTTTCGTTCTATTTGATGATTTGCTTTTTTTTATTTCTTTCATGAATTTTGAACCAAAAAAAAATCTGTTCAACTGCCACATTTTGTCTGACAGTAGACAACACAGTTTTGTTTTTGTTTAATAGTTTTCTTGCATTTTACTTTCTGCTACGTTTAACACTTGTCTGTTGATAGAGATGAGAAAGAAAACAGCAATTGCTAGAAAATAATAAAAATGTACCAAAAAAACAAAAAAAAAAAAAAAACAATAGTGAAAAACTGTCATCATAAAACTAAGAAAAGTGACAATTATTTGTGACAAAAAAAATGCTAAAGAAAAAAGAATATTTATAAAATCTATAGTATATAAACAGGCGTTAAGAGCTCATCATTTAAAGAGTTTTAAGTTTTATCATTATTTTACTGCCATGTTGTTAAAAACTTTAGAGAAATCAAAAATGGATGAAAATGGCAAATATTTGAAATAAAAGGATTGAGAGGGTAAAATAAAAAAAAAAATAAATATGATTTTAAAGCTTAAATAGGAAAAGTTATATGATTCTCAGTTCAAGTAAAGTTTTTGTTTAGCTCAGTTCTACTTCAGTTTTAGTTCTGTTCTAGTTTTGTTCTAGTTTAGTTCTAGTTTTGTTCTAGTTTTGCTCTAGTTTTGTTCTAGTTTTGTTCTAGTTTTGTTCTAGTTTTGTTCTAGTTTTGTTCTTGTTTTGTTCTAGTTTTGTTCTAGTTTTGTTCTAGTTCTGTTCTAGTACTGTTCTAGTTCTGTTCTAGTTCTGTTTTAGTTCTGTTCTAGTTCTGTTCTAGTTCTGTTCTAGTTCTGTTCTAGTTCTCTTCTAGTTCTGTTCTAGTTCTATTCTAGTTCTGTTCTAGTTCTGTTCTAGTTTTGTTCTAGTTTAGTTCTAGTTTTGTTCTAGTTTTGCTCTAGTTTTGTTCTAGTTTTGTTCTAGTTTTGTTCTTGTTTTGTTCTTGTTTTGTTCTAGTTCTGTTCTAGTACTGTTCTAGTTCTGTTCTACTTCTGTTTTAGTTCTGTTCTAGTTCTGTTCTAGTTCTGTTCTAGTTCTGTTCTAGTTCTGTTCTAGTTCTGTTCTAGTTCTGTTCTAGTACTCTTCTAGTTCTATTCTAGTTCTGTTCTAGTTGTGTTCTAGTTGTGTTCTAGTTATGTTCTAGTTGTGTTCTAGTTGTGTTCTAGTTTTGTTCTAGTTCTGTTCAAGTTCTGTTCAAGTTCTAGTTCTGTTCTAGTTCTGTTCTAGTTCTGTTCTAGTTCTGTTCTAGTTCTGTTCTAGTTCTGTTCTAGTTCTGTTCTAGTTCTGTTCTAGTTCTGTTCTAGTTCTGTTCTAGTTCTGTTCTAGTTCTGTTCTAGTTCTGTTCTAGTTCTGTTCTAGTTCTGTTCTAGTTCTGTTCTAGTTCTGTTCTAGTTCTGTTCTAGTTTGTTCTAGTTCTGTTCAAGTTCTGTTCAAGTTCTAGTTCTGTTCTAGTTCTGTTCTAGTTCTGTTCTAGTTCTGTCTAGTTCTGTTCTAGTTCTGTTCTAGTTCTGTTCTAGTTCTGTTCTAGTTCTGTTCTAGTTCTGCTAGTTCTGTTCTAGTTCTGTTCTAGTTCTGTTCTAGTTCTGTTCTAGTTCTGTTCTAGTTCTGTTCTAGTTCTGTTCTAGTTCTGTTCTAGTTCTGTTCTAGTTCTGTTCTAGTTCTGTTCTAGTTCTGTTAGTTCTGTTCTAGTTCTGTTCTAGTTCTGTTCTAGTTCTGTTCTAGTTCTGTTCTAGTTCTGTTCTAGTTCCTGTTCTAGTTCTAGTTCTTTCTAGTTCTGTTCTAGTTCTGTTCTAGTTCTGTTCTAGTTCTGTTCTAGTTCTGTTCTAGTTCTGTTCTAGTTCTGTTCTAGTTCTGTTCTAGTTCTGTTCTAGTTCTGTTCTAGTTCTGTTCTAGTTCTGTTCTAGTTCTGTTCTAGTTCTGTTCTAGTTCTGTTCTGTTCTAGTTCTGTTCTAGTTCTGTTCTAGTTCTGTTCTAGTTCTGTTCTAGTTCTGTTCTAGTTCTGTTCTAGTTCTGTTCTAGTTCTGTTCTAGTTCTGTTCTAGTTCTGTTCTAGTTCTGTTCTAGTTCTGTTCTAGTTCTGTTCTAGTTCTGTTCTAGTTCTGTTCTAGTTCTGTTCTAGTTCTGTTCTAGTTCTGTTCTAGTTCTGTTCTAGTTCTGTTCTAGTTCTGTTCTAGTTCTGTTCTAGTTCTGTGTTCTAGTTCTGTTCTAGTTCTGTTCTAGTTCTGTTCTAGTTCTGTTCTAGTTCTGTTCTAGTTCTGTTCTAGTTCTGTTCTAGTTCTGTTCTAGTTCTGTTCTAGTTCTGTTCTAGTTCTGTTCTAGTTCTGTTCTAGTTCTGTTCTAGTTCTGTTCTAGTTCTGTTCTGTTCTAGTTCTGTTCTAGTTCTGTTCTAGTTCTGTTCTAGTTCTGTTCTAGTTCTGTTCTAGTTCTGTTCTAGTTCTGTTCTAGTTCTGTTCTAGTTCTGTTCTAGTTCTGTTCTAGTTCTGTTCTAGTTCTGTTCTAGTTCTGTTCTAGTTCTGTTCTAGTTCTGTTCTAGTTCTGTTCTAGTTCTGTTCTAGTTCTGTTCTAGTTCTGTTCTAGTTCTGTTCTAGTTCTGTTCTAGTTCTGTTCTAGTTCTGTTCTAGTTCTGTTCTAGTTCTGTTCTAGTTCTGTTCTAGTTCTGTTCTAGTTCTGTTCTAGTTCTGTTCTAGTTCTGTTCTAGTTCTGTTCTAGTTCTGTTCTAGTTCTGTTCTAGTTCTGTTCTAGTTCTGTTCTAGTTCTGTTCTAGTTCTGTTCTAGTTCTTTCTAGTTCTGTTCTAGTTCTGTTCTAGTTCTGTTCTAGTTCTGTTCTAGTTCTGTTCTAGTTCTGTTCTAGTTCTGTTCTAGTTCTGTTCCTAGTTCTGTTCTAGTTCTGTTCTAGTTCTGTTCTAGTTCTGTTCTAGTTCTGTTCTAGTTCTGTTCTAGTTCTGTTCTAGTTCTGTTCTAGTTCTGTTCTAGTTCTGTTCTGTTCTAGTCTGTTCTAGTTCTGTTCTAGTTCTGTTTCTAGTCTGTGCTATCTGCTCTAGTTCTGTTCTGTTCTGTTCTAGTCTGTTCTATTTCTGTTCTAGTTCTGTTCTAGTTCTGTTCCAGTTCTGTTTCTAGTTCTGGTCTTAGTTCATTCTAACCTATGTGTCTGGTTCTTTTTTTGTTCTGCTCTAAGAGTTGTGTTAGCTAAGCTCTGCCTAGTTTAGTTCAGGAAGCGTTTTTTTATCATTAAATATTTGTGATAAATTTCTTTAAATCTATTTTGTTGGATTACTTTCTCTTTGTTTTGCGCCTCCAGAAAGTAGGTTTTAATTTAATTACATTTATTGTTTTTTTAAACAAACCTTTTAACCAAGTAAACACTGATTAAATTTATGGTTAACATAAATAGTCCGTTTTTTTTTCGTTCTTTTATATAGTATTTCAATATTTACTTACAATTCTTTACACTTTTCAACAGAACCTGCAATATTTTAATGTGCATTGAATACCATTTAGACAATTAAAATTCCAATTTACAACAGAAACCTTGAACAGCTTCAAGCCAAAAGCACACAAAAAACTGTATTAAACTGTCTATCCAGCTTTTCATGCATACATCCGTCCTTTTGTCTGCCTGACGTCAAGTATGTCTGTCTAGCAGTCTCTCTATTGCAATTGAGTTTTATTTTTTGGAAAACGTTTTTCTTGTCCCAATGAGTTTTTAATTTTTTCTTTTACATTTTTCGTGTAATTTTTTGGCTAAAATCCAGATTTTTCTTATTCCTTAATGATCATTTTAACATGTCATATTTTTCATTTTCTCTCCATATTTTTTGTTGCTGCTGGAAACGGATTCAAGCTTAATTTAATTTTATGCATATTATAAGGTCCTTAAACGGAAATTATTATTTAATTTTTATATCCGCCAAAAAAAAAAAACAAGTCAAAAAAGTGACATGCACAATTTGCCTCTTTTCCAACAACATACAACCAGCCTTGAGCTTGGTATACTTGCACCTGCACGTACTTTTTATATATGTACATACGTGTGTATATATAAACGAAGTAAAATTTGTCAAGATTAATTTAACGTCATATATCAAAAATATAAATTTTATAAGGCCAACCCAAAAACAAAACAAAAAAAAACATATGAAAAACGTTTCTTAAACTTTATGTTGACTCTATAAATGTATGTATGTTGTTTCAGCAAGTAGATTTTAAACATACATATATTTTTAGTTCAAAATATCCATTATAAATTTATATTAGTTTTTCTTTTTAACATCCTTTTTAACACTCATGTGAGTACAAGTTCAACATGTTCTCACATGTAGCATACATACATGTTATCATGTATGTTTGCCATAAATTTATTGTTATAACTACAAATACTCATACATTAACACTCATACATTTTTGGAAGGTAGGTTGTTCGGTTAATAAAGAAAGGCCTTCTATAGTTGGGCCTCTAAATATACTTCACCATTCCTTTTCGAAAATAACAAGGATTTTCTACGTGAGTCTTTTTATAAGGCTCTACATGAAAAATCATCTATCAGAAAATCATATCAGAACTTTCACTACAATTACAAACCATCTCCTTTAAGCCATTTGCCTCAGACATCATATTTGCAATACTTATTCCGCTAGGGCCCTTTTCCGCTTCCACCTGTATCCTTTATATGTATAAATATATCTATATCTGTCTTTTTTTTTGTAAATCCCCATATACAATATATTTTTTTGGTTGTTTCTGTTTCGCTTTTTTGCGGTTTAGTTGCCATTATTAATAAACTGTTTTTATTATAATGGTTTGAAATATTGTTATTGTGCGTTGCCATGAAAGGTGTGGTTTATATTTTAAATTAATAGGAAATATATTTTATTTATATTCCACATAAACACTCATGCACACGCACATACACAAAGACAAAAAAATATTTCTGCTACGCATATAAATATACTATATATTTTTAGATATTTGTAACAAAAATCAACAAATGTGTAACAGCAACAACAGGCGTTTATTTTGGCAACTTTGTTGTGGTTAAAATTATATGAAATATATTAAATAAATGCAAAAAAACGTGGTAGAAAATCAGCAATAACTACGTAGTAATTTCCAATTAAAATTGTAAAACAAAAATAAAAATGCCACCTAAAAGTATACCTCAAAATATGTGGTTATATGTATTATAATGGGGATTGTTCAAACGAAATTGTTTAACTAGAATAAAAAATATGAATAAAAAAATATGTAGAATAAAAGCTTTAAAAAGTGATTTAGTTTATTAAGGACTCCTAAAAGTATGCTTTAGAATTTATAATTATGCTCAGCATCATTCTTCTAGAAAGCGGGGTACTTTTCTTTTGTTCTAGTTCAGTTCTGGTTCAGTTCTACTTTAGTTCTAGTTCAGTTCTAGTTCAGTTCTAGTTCAGTTCTAGTTCAGTTCTAGTTCAGTTCAGTTCTAGTTCATTTCTAGTTCAGTTCTAGTTCAGTTCTAGTTCAGTTCTAGTTCAGTTCTAGTTCAGTTCTAGTTCAGTTCTAGTACAGTTCTAGTTTAGTTCTAGTTCAGTTCTAGTTCAGTTCTAGTTCAGTACTAGTTCAGTTCTAGTTCAGTTCTAGTTCAGTTCCAGTTAAGTTCTAATTAAGTTCTAGTTCAGTTCTAGTTCAGTTCTAGTTCAGTTCTAGTTCAGTTCTAGTTCAGTTCTAGTTCAGTTCTAGTTCAGTTCTAGTTCAGTTCTAGTTCAATTCTAGTTCAGTTCTAGTGCAGTTCTAGTTCAGTTCTAGTTCAGTTCTAGTGCAGTTCTAGTTCAGTTCTAGTTCAGTTTAGTAATAAGAAACTTTGTACAAACCTTTTGAAATCAAAAATAAATAAATATAATAATAAAAAAAAAGTTCTAGTTCAGTTCTTGTTCAGTTCTAGTTCAGTTTCTAGTTCAGTTCTAGTTCAGTTCTAGTTCAGTTCTAGTTCAGTTCTAGATTCAGTTCTAGTTCAGTTCTAGTTCAGTTCTAGTTCAGTTCTAGTTCAGTTCTAGTTCAGTTCTAGTTCAGTTCTAGTTCAGTTCTAGTTCAGTTCTAGTTCAGTTCTAGTTCAGTTCTAGTTCAGTTCTAGTTCAGTTCTAGTTCAGTTCTATTTCAGTTCTATTTCAGTTCTAGTTCAGTTCTAGTTCAGTCTAGTTCAGTTCTAGTTCAGTTCTAGTTCATTTCTAGTTCAGTTCTAGTTCAGTTCTAGTTCAGTTCTAGTTCAGTTCTAGTTCAGTTCTAGTTCAGTTCTAGTTCAGTTCTAGTTCAGTTCTAGTTCAGTTCTAGTTCAGCAGTTCTAGTTCAGTTCTAGTTCAGTTCTAGTTCAGTTCTAGTTCAGTTCTAGTTCAGTTCTAGTTCAGTCTAGTTCAGTTCTAGTCAGTTCGTTCAGTTCTAGTTCAGTTCTAGTTCAGTTCTAGTTCAGTTTAGTTCAGTTCTAGTTCAGTTCTAGTTCAGTTCTAGTTCAGTTCTAGTTCAGTTCTAGTTCAGTTCTAGTTCAGTTCTAGTTCAGTTCTAGTTCAGTTCTAGTTCAGTTCTAGTTCAGTTCTAGTTCAGTTCTAGTTCAGTTCTAGTTCAGTTCTAGTTCAGTTCTAGTTCAGTTCTAGTTCAGTTCTAGTTCAGTTCTAGTTCAGTTCTAGTTCAGTTCTAGTTCAGTTCTAGTTCAGTTCTAGTTCAGTTCTAGTTCAGTTCTAGTTCAGTTCTAGTTCAGTTCTAGTTCAGTTCTAGTTCAGTTCTAGTTCAGTTCTAGTTCAGTTCTAGTTCAGTTCTAGTTCAGTTCTAGTTCAGTTCTAGTTCAGTTCTAGTTCAGTTCTAGTTCAGTTCTAGTTCAGTTCTAGTTCAGTTCTAGTTCAGTTCTAGTTCAGTTCTAGTTCAGTTCTAGTTCAGTCTAGTTCAGTTCTAGTTCAGTTCTAGTTCAGTTCTAGTTTCAGTTCTAGTTCAGTTCTAGTTCAGTTTCTAGTTCAGTTCTAGTTCAGTTCTAGTTCAGTTCTAGTTCATCTGTTCAGTTCTAGTTCAGTTCTAGTTCAGTTCTAGTTCAGTTCTAGTTCGTTCTAGTTCAGTTCTAGTTCAGTTCTAGTTCAGTTCTAGTTCAGTTCTAGTTCAGTTCTAGTTCAGTTCTAGTTCAGTTCTAGTTCAGTTCTAGTTCAGTTCTAGTTCAGTTCTAGTTCAGTTCTAGTTCAGTTCTAGTTCAGTTCTAGTTCAGTTCTAGTTCAGTAGTTAGTCTAGTTCAGTTCTAGTTCAGTTCTAGTTCAGTTCTAGTTCAGTTCTAGTTCAGTTCTAGTTCAGTTCTAGTTCAGTTCTAGTTCAGTTCTAGTTCAGTTCTAGTTCAGTTCTAGTTCAGTTCTAGTTCAGTTCTAGTTCAGTTCTAGTTCAGTTCTGTTCAGTCTAGTTCAGTTCTAGTTCAGTTCTAGTTCATTCTAGTTCAGTTCTATTCAGTTCTTTTTCGGTTCTGGTTTACTTTTTGTTTCAATTCCAAGACCCACATTATTTAACAGACTTAAATTTTCATAAATATAAAAACATCAAAATAAAAGATTGCTTAATTATAGTCTACATTTAGGGTTATGGGAGTTATTCGACCTGCTTTTTATGTTCTCCAGACCTAAGCGTAGGAACATAAGTTTTAATAACTCTCTCACTTTATATCAATTAATAAAATATGGAGTTCGTGTTTAAAATATTTCAAACTACTGAGACAAACAGAAATGGGCAACACTCACACTAGTGAAGCTGCGAAAAAGTTAATGGAAAAAATTGCGTTAAAAATGATAAAAAGTTGCTGATTTCGTTATATTTTCCCAAATGTAGATATAATAACAACATAAACTAGAGAAACATTATATCTATTTCCACTCATATCTCATTTTTAAATTTACCCATAACTGCTTTCAAAACAAGCCCTTCTCTTTTACTACTTTTCTCGCTATTCGGGTTGGCCATTTAAAGCAAATCTACTAAACTACACACAAAGAATGTTTAAAAAAGCATAATAATTTATTTAAAGCCGGTTAAAAACTAACTCTCACATTTCGCCATAAATACACAAAAAGTAAAACATTTAAAAGGTAAGAGTCTGTAAGGCAGTTTGTTAATACTCCAAGCTATAAAACTAAACTATAAAGCAAGATGTAACCCTATAATAAGAATACGCCCCTATTATCAATAGCATTATTGTCACTTTCATTATAACCACCATCATCATCATCGTAATACTTAGCTAAATCATTGTTAAAAAAGTAAAGTTATCAATGTGATTACCATTATCATCATCATCCATATTACTAGCACTTTTCTGAAGTAAAGCCAGCAGCAGTTTTACCATTGCCACCACTATTTCAATCACAACCAACACCATCATCTTCATCATCTCCACCACCACTATCATTATCATCAAAAACCACTGTCACTTTGTTACAACATCAATAACACCAACATCAACATTCTGATGTTTAGAAACATCACAAACACACATAGAGTGTAGTACATCACTACAAGTTTTTATAATAAACAAAAGTCCTTTTTCTTATAAAGGTCCTCAGTCAGTTCCCTGCGTCTCCTTTTGTTGCTAAAATTTTAGTATTCAGTTTGATGAAACATATCTTCAAGGCAAGTAAAAAAGCCTTTATACTAGTTAAACCTGTTTTAATGAGAATCTGTATGTGAGTAGGATTTAAAGGTTTTATACAGAAAACTACTGAGACAAATTTCAAGGGAATCTATAAGATGTTCTCTTTTCGACTTTGAAAATTTTTTCAGAGAACTAGAACTGAACCAAAACTAAACTGGAACTGAACTGGAAATGAACCGAACTAGAACTGAACTAGAACTGAACTAGAACTGAACTAGAACTGAACTAGAACTGAACTAGAACTGAACTAGAACTGAACTAGAACTGAACTAGAACTGAACTAGAACTGAACTAGAACTGAACTAGAACTGAACTAGAACTGAACTAGAACTGAACTAGAACTGAACTAGAACTGAACTAGAACTGAACTAGAACTGAACTAGAACTGAACTAGAACTGAACTAGAACTGAACTAGAACTGAACTAGAACTGAACTAGAACTGAACTAGAACTGAACTAGAACTGAACTAGAACTGAACTAGAACTGAACTAGAACTGAACTAGAACTGAACTAGAACTGAACTAGAACTGAACTAGAACTGAACTAGAACTGAACTAGAACTGAACTAGAACTGAACTAGAACTGAACTAGAACTGAACTAGAACTGAACTAGAACTGAACTAGAACTGAACTAGAACTGAACTAGAACTGAACTAGAACTGAACAAGAACTGAACTAGAACTGAACTAGAACTGAACTAGAACTGAACTAGAACTGAACTAGAACTGACTAGAACTGAACTAGAACCTGAACTGAACTAGAACTGAACTGAACTAGAACTGAACTGAACTGAACTAGAACTGAACTGAACTAGAACTGAACTAGAACTGAACTAGAACTGAACTAGAACTGAACTAGAACTGAACTAGAACTGAACTAGAACTGAACTAGAACTGAACTGAATTAGAATTGAACTAGAATTGAACTGGAACTGAAAAGAACGAGAATCGAACTAGAAACTGAACTAGAACTGAACTAGAACCGAACTATAACTGAACTAGAACTGAACTAGAACTGAACTAGAACTGAACTAGAACTGAACTAGAACTGAACTAGAACTGAACTAGAACTGAACTAGAACTGAACTAGAGGTGAACTAGAATCGAACTACATCTGAACTAAAACGAGAAACTCTTAATAAGATGGTGTGGTTGTAGGTGTATTTATGTGTTGCCGAGATATAAAATTGCTTGAAGGACTTACGTTTATGTGCAAGTGTGAGTGTATATTTAGACTGCCAACATGTGTTTAAAGGTTGTTTTAACATTAAAAAGGAGCCCAGCTTTTACGTTTTATATAGTAGAGAGAAAGGAAATGACCAGCATTACTTTATATATATTTAATATGGTAGTACATTTATTTATGTGTATTTTATTTTTTGCTAACACTTTCAAAGTATGTGCCCAATAAAAATTGCAAGATTAGTCAAATATCTTGCAAGTACCAGACAAATTTTTAATACGATTATCTAATCATTGCGTTAGTCATGTACTTTTTTCGTGCATAAAATTTCATTCGTGGTTACACTTTCCCAACAGCACCAGGCAAACACCAGCCTGTTTGTCTGTCACTTAGTCATGTAACTAATCTTTTTTTGGTGTTTTTGTATTTTGCTGTTAATAAAATCTAATAAAAAGTGTTTTCTATATAAAGTTTTTGTTTTCGTTTTTTGGGTTAACAGTTTTGTAGCTTTAATTGTTTGACAAATGAGTGTGGTTATTAAAACCCTGGCTAATAACAACTAAATGAGAATGGTTGACAATAAGCTGTTGGCAAAATACACAAAAAAAAAAGAAAGAGATAAACAATAGAGCATAAATTTAATAGACTTGTAACAGATGGTGTTAATGTTTAATAGCAGTGCTTAATCATTAAAAATCAATAAAAAGAAGAAGTGAAGTAAGTAAATATAGTAAAGGGAGAATGAAAAACTCATGGCTCATCAATATAAAGCCTTGAGGTAGGCAACAGTAAGTGTAAAAGGAGGACTTGAGGAAGTTTTTTCTTTGATAGAGTAGTCTCAAAAATGACATCTGTTTGCTGGAAGAGAAACCATTAAAAAACAAAAATAAAGCCTTAAATTAGGCAACAATAAATCAATAAATACATTTTTGAGATCTTTGTAAGATTTAATTATTCAAAATCAATCAAAAATGAAGCTATTTTCTAGTCAAGAGACACAAAAATTCTAAAATAGACCAACGACTGAAAGTAGGCAACAGTCTTTTAAAGGGCGCTATATGCTTCTTTTGAAATTAAACTTCAGATACAAGACCTAAAACCAACAAAAAACAGAACTTTAGTTAAGTAGAAGTGTGCCCCCATTAGATTAGCTGTTAGTGTTCTTGCTTGTCTGTCTAGAGGTCGGGTTTGATTTCCACCAGAGATTCTGGTAAAGAAACGCACAACAGACCCGATAGTAGTTAAAAGGAGCCCTAAATCCAGCAACAATATTTAATGAAAAGACTATTTAAAAAATTTAACAGGATATCTGCGAAAAATGCTGAAAAATGAAAATCAAACTTTCTATTGCCTACTTCTAGTATACAAATAACAATTTAACATATAAATGTTCTGTTGATTAGCAATTTAATATGCATGAAGTAGCAATTTCATTGTATGTCGAAACAATAGTTTAAAAATTAATCAAATAAAAATAAAATTTTATTTTATTTCATTTTTTCAATTAGTTTTTTTTTTTTTCTTTTGCAACAACTATCACGAAATGTATCAACATTCAAAACTAGATTTTTTAAGTGCCAATAAATATTTTGCTAAAATTTGTTTGTGATTTTTCACAAAATGGTTTAAATAATAAAAAAAGAAGAAAAAAACATTAAAACCCATCATATTCATATTATGACATAAAAATACAATACTAAAAATGAGTATTAAATAACTATTTGCAAAACCAGAATCAAATTTTCAAAAACTAACAGAAAATAAAAACGCGAGCGCTAACATTAACACAAACAGCAACAGTACTAGTAGCTGCAGCAGAAAAGAAAACAACAAGAAAACTATCAACAATATTTTTATTATTCATAGATATTTATTTTTATATGTATAAACATTTCATTGTTGTTTTGTTGCCAGTGCAACAAACATACAAAAACACACACACAAAAAAATGTTTATGTACAGCCTAAAAGTATGCAGCATTGTATTATAAACGTTATTCTCTAAACTATGCTATATATTTTGTTATGTTTTGTGTTGTATGCTTCACAAAACGTAACACTTTATTGTCTATTGGCATTGTATTTATAACCATTTTATTTAACACTTTTAAATCATTTTAATGGCATTTTATTCAGTTGATAGTGGATGTCCTTCTACTTTATCTATTTATGTATTGGTTGATTGTGACACGTTTCTAACATGTCTGAAAAAGTGTTAGCAACATAATGGATGATACTATAAAACATCACACAAAATCATTTTTATATAAAATTTTTTGCCATAAACATCATCAATTGAAAATCAATACAGTAGTTGAAGAAACATTTATCTGTTTAAGGTTTAAATAAATTCAATTCAGACTAATAATTTCACTAATATACCACTATACTACTCTCAAATGTCATAACAGTTAGTTAGTTTTGCTATCCACTGTTTAAATATTAAATGCTTCTATCAAAATACATTAAATAAGGTAGTGTTGGTAAAATCGTTAGGATTACTTTGTGTTGCATGTCCAAGCATTTTGTTGCTGTTTAATTTTATTTTCATGCATCTATCAATAAATATGCTACAAAAATTGTTCTGACCATTGATGTGTTAAGTTTTTAGTTGTATAAAATACAACAACAACAAAAAACATTATAGAAAAACCTTCGCTTTTGATTGTTGTTTATTTGCAATTGTTTTTTCAATTTTGTTTTCTATGTTGTTATGTTTTTCACCATTTTACTGTTGTTTTAACCTATTTTTAGGCGTTGTTGTTCTTGCACATAGAAATTTGTTTTTATTACGTTTGTTTTTTATGGTCTAAATCATGGTGATTTCAAATATTTAAATCTATTGGTTTGAATTTTCGTTGATGCTTTTTAAATATTCAAGACCAAAAAATCGCAGTGGCAGTTGGAAAAAAAGATAACGAATTTTTTATCCATGCAAAATTACAGCATATTTTTGATTGCTTAAATCAAAATTATTTAAAACTTAAATAGAATCAAACTAGAATTGAATTGAGAATGAACTGGAACTAAACTGGAAAAGATCTATAACAGAACTACAACAGAACTAGAACAGAACTAGAACAGAACTAGAACAGAACTAGAACAGAACTAGAACAGAACTAGAACAGAACTAGAACAGAACTAGAACAGAACTAGAACAGAACTAGAACAGAACTAGAACAGAACTAGAACAGAACTAGAACAGAACTAGAACAGAACTAGAACAGAACTAGAACAGAACTAGAACAGAACTAGAACAGAACTAGAACAGAACTAGAACAGAACTAGAACAGAACTAGAACAGAACTAGAACAGAACTAGAACAAAACTAGAACAGAACTAGAACAGAACTAGAACAGAACTAAAACAGAACTAAACAGAACTAGAACAGAACTAGAACAGAACTAAAACAGAACTAGAACAGAACTAGAACAGAACTAGAACAGAACTAGAACAGAACTAGAACAGAACTAGAACAGAACTAGAACAGAACTAGAACAGAACAGAACAGAACAGAACAGAACAGAACTAGAACTAGAACTAGAACAGAACTAGAACAGAACTAGAACAGAACTAGAACAGAACTAGAACAGAACTAGAACAGAACTAGAACAGAACAGAACTAGAACAGAACTAGAACAGAACTAGAACAGAACTAGAACAGAACTAGAACAGAACTAGAACAGAACTAGAACAGAACAGAACAGAACTAGAACAGAACTAGAACAGAACAGAACTAGAACAGAACAGAACTAGAACAGAACAGAACTAGAACAGAACTAGAACAGAACTAGAACAGAACTAGAACAGAACTAGAACAGAACTAGAACAGAACTAGAACAGAACTAGAACAGAACTAGAACAGAACTAGAACAGAACTAGAACAGAACTAGAACAGAACTAGAACAGAACTAGAACAGAACTAGAACAGAACAGAACTAGAACAGAACTAGAACAGAACTAGAACAGAACTAGAACAGAACTAGAACAGAACTAGAACAGAACTAGAACAGAACTAGAACTAGAACAGAACTAGAACAGAACTAGAACAGAACTAGAACAGAACTAGAACAGAACTAGAACAGAACTAGAACAGAACTAGAAAAACTAGAACAGAACTAGAACAGAACTAGAACAGAACTAGAACAGAACTAGAACAGAAACTAGAACAGAACTAGAACAGAACTAGAACAGAACTAGAACAGAACTAGAACAGAACTAGAACAGAACTAGAACAGAACTAGAACAGAACTAGAACAGAACTAGAACAGAACTAGAACAGAACTAGAACAGAACTAGAACAGAACTAGAACAGAACTAGAACAGAACTAGAACAGAACTAGAACAGAACTAGAACAGAACTAGAACAGAACTAGAACAGAACTAGAACAGAACTAGAACAGAACTAGAACAGAACTAGAACAGAACTAGAACAACTAGAACAGAACTAGAACAGAACTAGAACAGAACTAGAACAGAACTAGAACAGAACTAGAACAGAACTAGAACAGAACTAGAACAGAACTAGAACAGAACTAGAACAGAACTAGAACAGAACTAGAGCAGAACTAGAACAGAACTAGTACAGAACTAGAATTGAACTAAATCTAAACTAAAAAGAAACTAAAATATCTCCAAAGTAATAAATTACCAATTTTATAACATGTTTTTGAGTAAGTGTTTTTTAGCTCTAATCTTTGTAATATATTTTTAATAATTTTAAAAATATGAACATTAAGAATTTTCAAAAACCTGAAAGGTCAACAACGTGTTTATAAAATATGTGATCTTATATTAATAGCAATTAAACTTTTTGATTTATTACCATTTCTTACCTAAAAGTATGCCCCAAATTGTATTAAAAATATCTGTTTTAAATCAACCTAAAAGTATGCTGGTAAAATAAAATATATGTTATATTTTAATGTAAAATATTAATAATATTTTACAACAAAAACTTACGCATACCTACAGAAAAAGACATTTGCTTTACTTTCATTTTTGTTGTACTCTCTTTTTATTTTATGTATATATGTATGTACGTATATTTTGTTGGTCACATATTTTTGTCATAAATTTTCATATACAGAGTCCAGTCCCTTATCCATTACTTGTCTGGTTTATGGCAGTAGCCAATATATATTGACCACATTTTATGTTTCAAAAACAAGAAACAATTTATATAAATATGTTTTTTTCTCTGTAACATTTACCACAAAACAGACTAGGTTTGTAATAAAAAATATTGTTGATAAAATATAAAAATATTGATTTTTTTGTTAAATTGCAGAAAGCAAAATTTTTATGTTTTAATTTTATAAAAAAAAAAAATTTTACTTAAAATAAACTTTAGTTTTTATAAAAAAAATAAACTGGTTTAAATAAACATGTCATAAACAATATTTTAATATCAATTTAACACAAACATAAATATAAACATTTATTAACAATGATAAAGATTATAAACAATTTGACAGAGCGATAGTATATAATTTTCCCTCATATACATATGTATGTACCTGCCATGAAAGCTTTTAGTAGAGTATGGAGCAAGCTTTTTACCATATAAAAGTCTGTGACATGTATAATGTCAACAATATCATCAACTTATGATGAGTTTATAAAAGTTTTTTTTTTTTTTGTATTTATTATTAAATAAACAAAAATATTAAAAATATAAGTTATAATACCATTTATATGTATTTGTTTAAGAGTATGAGAAGGAATATACATTTTAATATAAACTTTTTTTATTATTATTATTTTCTAGGTGGCCTACAAATTGAAAACAGTCGAGAAGAGGATCAGGGTAAATATGAATGTGTGGCTGAGAATTCTGTGGGTACTGAACATTCCAAGGCTACTAACTTATATGTTAAGGTGCGTAGAGTACCACCCACCTTTTCACGACCCCCAGAGCCCATTAATGAAGTGATGTTAGGATCAAATCTTAATCTCTCTTGTATAGCAGTGGGTTCACCCATGCCACATGTTAAATGGATGAATGGTAATTGAACACATTTCTATAATTTTTATACAAATAAATATATTTACCCCAATATTATTATGCCAACAGGCGCTCAAGATTTAACACCTGAAAATAATATACCAATTGGCCGTAACATTATTGAATTGACTAATATACAGCAAAGCGCCAATTATACTTGTATAGCAGCCTCTTCATTGGGTCAAATTGAAGCCACAGCCGTGGTTAAAGTTCAATGTAAGTAATGGCTACCTTTTAAATGTCTTATAATATGATTTATTTTTACTACGTTTTCTATTTAATTTATAGCTTTACCTACCGCACCCACAGATGTACAAATTTCTGAAGTTACAGCCACCTCTGTACGTTTGGAGTGGTCTTATAAAGGCCCCGAAGACTTACAGTATTATGTGATACAATATAAACCTAAAAATGCTAATCAGGTAAGTAATAAAATAAAAGCTTTATTTATTATAGCATGGAAAGCTTTATTAGTACCTATATTTATTAAAAAAAAGCTTTTATCATAATATAGAAAAAGCTTAAAAGTTTTCAAGAAAATGTTGTTTTAAAACATCTTTAATTGAAACTTTTTCTTACAGCAAGTCAAAAGTTTAGAAGTTTATTTGAACTTACAAATCATCAAAAAGCTCATTGAAAACTCTCTAAAGTCTCAAAGTTAAAGGAGTTGTTATTTTCTTAAAAAGCGTTTCTAAAGTTTACTAAAGCTTTTGTTTGAACTTACAAATCTTCAAATTTCAGAAAAAAGCTTTAAGTACTCATCAAAGCTCTCTAAAGTCTCAAAGTTAAAGGAGTTGCTATTTTCTTAAAAAGCGTTTCTAAAGTTTACTAAAGCTTTTATTTGAACTTACAAATCTTCAAATGTCAGAAAAAAGCTTTAAATACTCATTAAAAAGCTCATTGAAAGCTCTTTAAAGTCTCAAAGTTAAAGGAGTTTTTTTTTTTTTTAAACGTTTCTAAAGTTTACTAAAGCTTTGTAACAATTTATAAAATGGAACTAATAACTTGCTTACAAATTTGGTTTTTGTAAGTTATTTGAAAGCTTTTTATGTTTTTTGAATATGTTTTTATTATTTTTATCTAAAGGTCCAACTCTAAAGCTCCTCTGTGTGTGCAAAAATTGTATTGATATGTTGCTAAAGCTTTCAATGTCTCTTATGTTTTTGTAAATTAAAGGCTCTTATGCACTTTACTAAGCTTTTACAATTTTTTTTTACAATTTTGTAAAAGCTTTCAAATGTTATAAGCTTTTAAACTTCATAGGAATGTGACAAACTTTATATTTGGTGTAAGTTAATTGAAAGCACAAAGCTTTTATATACTTTATTAAAGCTTTTAAAATTTTGTAAAAGCCTTATGAGCTTTTAAACTTCAGCATGATCTTAAAGTACGAAAAAGTTGATTTATCATTAAAGTTGTTTAATGTTAAACTTAAGCTTTTAGATAATAAACTAATTAAACTAATTTTTAAATTTTAAGGCTTTTAGCGAGATTAGCGGTATTATAACCATGTTTTATGTGGTACGAGCATTAAGTCCTTATACTGAATACGAATTTTATGTGATAGCTGTAAATAATATAGGAAGAGGACCACCATCGATACCAGCGACTTGTACCACTGGTGAGACAAGTAAGTAAAAAACTAAATGTAAACATTAATAACAATATATAAATATCAAGAATTCAAAAGAAATTAAAGCTTCTCAAAATGTATTTGTCAAAAGCTTTTAGACAACTTTGTTTTATAATTAAAGTTTTGAAAAAAGTTGATTTCTGTTAAAGGCCTTAAACGGCAGAAACTTTATTTTTAAAAGCTTTTGATATAAAGCTTTAAAGCTCCTTAAAAGCTCTTAAGCTTGTCATGATAAAAAAGCATTTTAAAATAGTACATTTGAAACAAACTAAGTTTTTAAAACTTTATATAGAATAATATATTTTAAAATTAAGCTTTTCAAAGCTTTTCACAAACATTTAAAGTTATCAAAATATAAAACTTTCAAAAAATTTTCAAAGCTTTTGTGTTTTCGAAAAAGTTGTAAAGATTAAGAGGAGCTTTTTTAAAATACTTGTATTTTAAATGTAAAAGCTCATTTATTTAAGGCTTTTTATAAGCTTTTAACCATATAATAAAGCTAACATTAATATTTTCTTCATTTCTTGTCTCTTTACATGCTTCAAAAAGGATTTTTTTCATATATATTTTTTTGTTCAAAATCAGTTTTAGTTTTGCAATTTTCAGTTCCCTAAAACAGCTTTAAAGCTGCAGGTTTATTTGTTTTAGTTTACCGTTTAAACCTTTAAAAGTAGTAATTTTAATTTCTTTTCAACTCTACTCAAAAAAACCATATTCTTGTTCTCTTTTTCTACTTTGAAAAACTATTCATTTTTATAATGCTTACTCAAACACAATTGGATATTTTCTACAACATACATTTAGGCGATTTTACATATGGTGGAGCAAGTAAGTATTTCTTTTTTACTCTTTTTACCATAATTTCTTTAACCAAACGAAAGATGAGAGCAAAAATTGTAAAATTTTTGCTCATTGTGCTGTTTTTTTTTTTTTTTTTATTATATTTAACTACCTGTCATTAAGTTAAATATACACTTTTTGTAAAAAGCTTTATATGTTCGTGTCAGTGTCTGTATGGTATATTTGGCATCATAAAAAATGTTTCAGAATATCAATGCCGAAGAAATAGAGGCAATAAATGAATGGGTTATTGCAATTTAAACATAAAAATAGCAACTGAATTTAAAAGCTGAAAAAAAATATGGATACTGAACCAAAAAGGAATAATAATAAAAGTGAAGCAAAGAATACGATTATGTGTGCAATTGCATATTAACAATTGTGTAAAGTAGATGTGTGTGTGTATGGAACCAATACACGTAGTTTGTATGTGTAAGAACACATTTGCTGTGAGAATAAGTTGGCATGCGAAGTACGTCTGAAAAGCATATTGTCCATTGACCATAATTCTACTTGACTTTTGGATTTATTGTACAGCCCTCGTATAAAGTGAAGAAAATTTTATAGAATGAATAAGTTTTTTGTATAAAGATTTCTAATGGTATATAAATACTTTAGGTTCATTACACCCTACTGTAGCCATAAAAAAGAATACAAACAGAACTGAACTGAACTAGAAAATAACCAAAACTCAATTCGAACAAAACTAGTTACGAAATTTCTTGTGTTCAGGAACCGATAGCCAAAACCGTATATATGCAATAAGTCACACAAATTTCGTTACGATCCCCACTTAAACTTTCCTTTATTTAATAAATTTTTGTTGTATATTTTTATTATTATTTTTTAAGTATTTTATACATGTATGTATGGTATGATATGACCAAAGAAGATTATCGTATTAAAATTGCAGCTGGTGATACTTTTACTGGTGTACGTCTGTCCTCTTGTCTACGAATACAATTGCAATTGTAACTCCATATGAGTGCTGTCTGCATCTGACTGGAGTTTCATTATGTAAAGCGCATTTTATTCTAGTTATATTTGGTCAATCAATAAATTTATTTAAATGATAGGGTATTGTTTTCAAAATAAAGTTATAAAATTTAATAGTTACTGAGAAATAAAGAACCAAACAATGGATGTTAAAATAAGCATTAGTAATATGTAGGGAAAATAAGTAAGAAGCTAAAAGAAAAGATTGTTGGGCAAGAGATATAAATTATTAAATTAGTTCCAGTTCAGCTCTAACTCAGTTCTAGTTCAGTTCTAGTTCAGTTCTAGTTCAGTTCTAGTTCAGTTCTAGTTCAGTTCTAGTTCAGTTCTAGTTCAGTTCTAGTTCAGTTCTAGTTCAGTTCTAGTTCAGTTCTTGTTCAGTTCTAGTTCAGTTCTAGTTCAGTTCTAGTTCAGTTCTAGTTCAGTTCTAGTTCAGTTCTAGTTCAGTTCTAGTTCAGTTCTAGTTCAGTTCTAGTTCAGTTCTAGTTCAGTTCTAGTTCAGTTCTAGTTCAGTTCTAGTTCAGTTCTAGTTCAGTTCTAGTTCAGTTCTAGTTCAGTTCTAGTTCAGTTCTAGTTCAGTTCTAGTTCAGTTCTAGTTCAGTTCTAGTTCAGTTCTAGTTCAGTTCTAGTTCAGTTCTAGTTCAGTTCTAGTTCAGTTCTAGTTCAGTTCTAGTTCAGTTCTAGTTCAGTTCTAGTTCAGTTCTAGTTCAGTTCTAGTTCAGTTCTAGTTCAGTTCTAGTTCAGTTCTAGTTCAGTTCTAGTTCAGTTCTAGTTCAGTTCTAGTTCAGTTCTAGTTCAGTTCTAGTTCAGTTCTAGTTCAGTTCTAGTTCAGTTCTAGTTCAGTTCTAGTTCAGTTCTAGTTCAGTTCTAGTTCAGTTCTAGTTCAGTTCTAGTTCAGTTCTAGTTCAGTTCTAGTTCAGTTCTAGTTCAGTTCTAGTTCAGTTCTAGTTCAGTTCTAGTTCAGTTCTAGTTCAGTTCTAGTTCAGTTCTAGTTCAGTTCTAGTTCAGTTCTAGTTCAGTTCTAGTTCAGTTCTAGTTCAGTTCTAGTTCAGTTCTAGTTCAGTTCTAGTTCAGTTCTAGTTCAGTTCTAGTTCAGTTCTAGTTCAGTTCTAGTTCAGTTCTAGTTCAGTTCTAGTTCAGTTCTAGTTCAGTTCTAGTTCAGTTCTAGTTCAGTTCTAGTTCAGTTCTAGTTCAGTTCTAGTTCAGTTCTAGTTCAGTTCTAGTTCAGTTCTAGTTCAGTTCTAGTTCAGTTCTAGTTCAGTTCTAGTTCAGTTCTAGTTCAGTTCTAGTTCAGTTCTAGTTCAGTTCTAGTTCAGTTCTAGTTCAGTTCTAGTTCAGTTCTAGTTCAGTTCTAGTTCAGTTCTAGTTCTTCTAGTTCAGTTCTAGTTCAGTTCTAGTTCAGTTCTACTTCAGTTCTAGTTCAGTTCTAGTTCAGTTCTAGTTCAGTTCTAGTTCAGTCCCTTATCAGTTCTACTTCATTTCTACTGCAGTTCTAGTTTATCACTTCAAGTTCACAAAGT